>NC_057740.1:44975228-45026554 GCF_004010195.1 Chiloscyllium plagiosum
TGAGGATATGCAGGTCTTTGGACTCCTCCATCGTCAGTCCACAACAAAACGACGGTTGGAGGAGGAACGCCTCATCTTCCGGCTAGGAACGCTCCAACCACAAGGGATGAACTCGGGTTTCACCAGTTTCCTCATTTCCCCTCCCCCCCTCTTGTCTCAGTCAAATCCATCGAATTCAGCACCGCCTTCCTAACCTGCAATCTTCTTCCCGACCTCTCCGTCCCCACCCCAGTCTGACCTATCACCCTCACCTTGACCTCTTTCCACCTATCACATTTCCGACGCCCCTCCCCCAAGTCCCTCCTCCCTACCTTTTATCTTACCTTGCTGGACAAACTTTCCTCATTCCTGAAGAAGGGCTTATGCCCGAAACGTCGATTCTCCTGTTCCCTGGATGCTGCCTGACCTTCAGATTGGTATGACAGGTCGGCGCAACATTGAGGACTGAAGGGTCTGTACTGCGCGGTAATGTTCTATGTAAGAGTCATGTGACAGGGCTGTAACAAGCAGGATTGGATCTCTTGTGTTTATATTAGAGGTAATACTTTGGCATCTATATAAAATTGCCTATGTTATTGGAACAGCTAAATATTGGAAAGCCCCATCTAACTTTATTCACAACTGACTCAAACCCTCTACCTGGAACTGGCTGAATCTGAACCAAGTTGTTTGCAACATTGCTGTCATACTTGACTCAAAGATGTGTTTTTAACCAGATATCACCCTCCTTCACCTAAACATTATTGCACTTCTAATTTTACCCAAATCCCATTCAGTTTATCTAGCCAGCACTTTATTTTTACTTTCAGTTTTGTCTATTCCAATGCAATCTGGCGAGGATCCCAAAACCTCAATTTACTGTAAATTCTGCTAGTCAAATCCTAATTCACAACAAGTTCATCCATTGTGCCAACTTCTCATAAACTGGCTCCCTTTGTAAAAATTCAATCACGGGATGAGGACCTAATGGTCCAGAGGGCAGTTAAGAGTCAACTACATTGCTGTGGATCTGGAGTTATATGTAGGCCAGACCAGTTAAGGATTACAGTTTCTGTCTCTAAAGGACATTAAAAAGTATTAACTTAAGCAATGTCTAATTTTAAAATTGTCTTTTAAAACATAGAACTGTACTGCACAGGAACAGGCCCTTCGGCCCAGGATGTTGTACTGAACATGATGCCAAGTTAAACTAATCCCTTCTGCCTACCCATGATCCTTATTCCACCATTCCTTGCTTATTTATTTGGTTATCTAAAGCCCCTTAAAAGACCCTAATGTATCTGCACCATCACTAACCCTGGCAGCACGTTCCAGGCACCTATCACTCTGTGTAATAAACTTGCCCCTCACATCTCCTTTGAACTTTCCCCCTCACCTTAAATGTGTTCTGTCTAGTATTAGACAGTTCAACTCTAGAAAAAAGATTCTGTCAACCCCCGCAATGTCTCTCATAATTTTATAAAATTCTATCAAGTCTCCATTCTGCTGCTGGTACTCCAGAGAAAACAAGCCTAGTTTGTCCAGCTTCTCCTTATAGCTCACACCCTCTAATCCAGGCAGCATCCTGGTAAAACCCTCTGCACCCTCTCCAAAGCCTCCACATCCTTCCTGTAGTGTAGCTAACAGAATCAAATGCAATATTCCAAGTGCAACCTAACCAAAGTTTTATAAAGCTGCAACATCACTTCCTGACTCTTGTACTCATTGACCTGATCAACACCCTCTCTCCTTGTGTGGCCTTTCAGATGCTATGGAATAGCACTCCAAGATCCCTCAGTATATCAATGCTGTTAAGGGTCCTACTATTAACTACATACTTTCCCTTAATATTTAATCTCCAAAAATGCAACTGCTCACACTTTCCCGGATTAAACTCCATCTGCCATTTATCCGCCCATATCTGCAACTGTTCTATATCCTGCTGTATCCTTTGACAACCTTCTACACCATCCACAACTCCCCCCATTTTTGTGTCAGCAGTAAACTACGTTTTCATCCATGTATATAAATCACAAACAGCAGAGGTCCCAGTACAGATTCCTGTGAAACACCACTACTCACAGACCTCCAGTCAGAAAATGTCATTCCACCACTACCCTTGTCTTCTATGGACAAGCCAATTCTGAATCCAAATGGCCAAGTCACTGTGAATCCCATGCATCTTAATCTTCTTGATGAGCTTATCATGAGGGACTTCATAGAAAAACTTACTAAAACCCACATAACTACATCCATTGCTCTAGTCTCATTGATCTGGACAGGTTGGGTGACTGGGCAAATCAATGGCAGATGCAGTATGATTTGGATAAATGCGAGGTTATTCACTTTGGAAACAAAAACAAGAAGATAGATTACTACCTGAATGGCTGTAAATTGGGAGAGAGGATGTGCAGCGGGACCTGGGTGTCCTTGTGCACCATTTGTTGAAGGTAAGCATGCAGGTGCAGCAGGCAGTAAAGAAAGCAAATGTATGTTAGCCTTCATTGCAAGAGGTTTTGTGTACAGGAGCAGGGATGTGTTGTTGCAGTTATACAGGGTCTTGGGGAGGCCACACCTAGAATAGTGCGTGTAGTCTTGGTCTCCAAGAAGCATGCTCTTGCTCTCGAGAGAGTGCAGCGAAGGTTTACCAGGCTGATTCTTGGGATGGGACTGACTTATGAGAAGACATTGAGTAGGTTAGGGTTGGTTTTGCCGGAGTTCAGACAAATGAGGGGGGAATTATCGTGGAGAAAATATAGAAAATCACCAGGAGACGCAGAGAGTTCTTCAAGAAGTTGGTATTTTATTTGCAAACAAACAACTGTGATACTGAGAAAGCAGATTCCCGAATGCCCACAAACCTCAGGGTCCGTGGATTTTTATATTTTTTATCATGTTTCTGTTAGCTTATCAGCATGTCCAACTATATTAATCAAAGTACCTCACTCTAGCTACACAATAAACCAGTGATGTTAGTTCCCATTATCCTTTTAGTGTATAGTCTACTTAATGTTATTCTTATGTCATGGTTAGATATTTATTGCTAACTCTGCTACAGTGATCTTCCATTCCAGACTAACCTGTCATGATAGATATTTAGCTATTCCATCTATTACAATAGTCTCCTTCTCAAGCTGACTCTACTAACTATTAATTAGATATTTTAATGTCATGTCCCAAATATTTATGGTCCCAATCCTGTCATAGTAATACTTAACAGAGAAACTTGCTTTATTACTTGTGTTATCTCATCTCGCCATAGTGACCTTTCAGCCTTAACCTTACTCTGCTAATTGGTATAAGAGCATTCCACTATTCTTATCCCTTCTTGCCTTCCACAGACCACAGATTGCCAGTGGGCTTCATGCTTTAACCCTTCCCATACTTTCATGTTCTTTATTTTCCATATTCCCCCCTTTGAGACCTACTGGTCTCACCTAGAGAAAGAAGACAATAAGCTCAGCCCCTCTTGTGCCCAATACAAACAATGTAGGTCCCAATATGGGCTAAATAATTTTCAGAGTCTGATACTTAAAGGGATCTTCCTCCATACCTGGGGTTCCTTGGGCCAAAAACCTGTCCTCCAATAACCAGAACAGGAAAAAAGACCCAAGATCCCCCACAATTTAGGATCCGCACGTTCTTCAGAAGTATCATCGACATCCCCAAGTGGACATATTCCTCGCACTGTGGCAGTTGTCAGATCATAATAGTAGAGCGGTGGGGTTCCATCAGAGGAGTAAGTGCTTCCTGGGGTAGTTGTTGCCATGTAGTGACATGAATTAAAAAGGACTTAACAAAAAGTAAAGCACAACAAAAGATGAAGGCGACAACAAGCAAAACCGCACCTACAATAAGACCAATCTTGACAAACCATGCTCCCCAAGACCCTAATATATTATTCAGCCAATCAAAAGCCTGATGACCAATCCCCGCATTGTCTTTTAGCTCCTGTCTAAGATTCTTTAGTTTTTCCATTGCTTTAGTAAATGATCCTCCAGGGGTAGTGTTGTTAGGTATAAAGGTACAGCAATGATCCCCAAACATCACACAAACCCCGCCTTTTTCTGCCAGTATCCAATCTAAGGCCTGTCTGTTTTGTTATGTCATTTTCATAGTAGCATCCAATCTCTGCTGGTTGTAATAAATGTAATTAATCCATTCAGCACTCTTGCTAACCCCTATCACTGGGTTGAGAGCTTCCCAGACCACGGCAATCTCATTGGGGCCTTAAACTCATTAGGAATACCTCTTGGCTGTCCTATGCTATCAATCTGAATCATTCGGATCAGGGACATACCGTCGCTTAGTTCGGCGCTAAGCTGACTGTGACGTAGCCTCAAGCTGCGTGTGTGGCGATATAACTACCTCGTGTAGAAGCATTACACAGCTGCCACTCCAGTCAGTGGGCAACATCGGGTGCAACCCTCCTTTCCTACCACACAGCCACCATATATCTGCCGGTGGGACGCATTGAGAATTTAAAATAGCCCCAAATGTGGTGTCCACCTCTAGTTCAAACGTATTCCCGCAAAGACCCTTAAAATAGCAGACTGGTGTGAAGCCATTTCGCCTAAAGCATTCAAAACTCAACCTTTCCCGTATCCTGAAAGCAGCCACGGGGAATGTGTAATTAGTCTTACTGGTGGACCACAGGGTACTGTAGCCACACCACTGTTGGAGTTGCTGCCTGCCCAATAATCCTACTGAGGCCTGAAGTAGGATGCACCAAAACGGAAAATGGGATTGCCTGTAAATTGATGAATCATCCGGGTTAAGAGGTTGGTTAGAGTGCTGCAAACGCCATTGAGTGCAGGTGGTCAAGTTATAAGGCATAGGGACAACATAGTATGAGGGGGTTGCCCTAGTACTCAAGAAACAGTCCTGTCTAGCCATCATTACAACTGTATAGTTTGCCCATTGATACCAGTGATTGTCACGGGCACGTACCCATGTTAGGGCAGCAAGGTCTGCACTTCTAATACGTCTTTGCCTCCCAGCCTGAATGTCTCTGGCATTACCAGTCTAGGTCTACCAAGCTAGTGGTCTCCAAGTCTGAGTATGCAGGCCTGGCATCAGAGACGGGGGTATCATGGGCATCCCCCATGTCTTCCCCATCCCCACTGCCAGGAGAACTATGCTCCACATCAGTATCCCTAAGAACCTTATTCGGAACTCTACTGAGGGGTACTAGCTTCCTCTGTGCCCTGCCCGTGTCCAAGTTCCTCAGCCTCAGCGTTAGAGTTAGCTTGTGCTGGTGGGAGAGTTTTAGTACAATGATTAAGGTGGTACCCTATGTGTCGTCCTTCCACCTGGCTGGCGGTAGGTGAAGCTTTAGTCACTACGAAAGGTGCCTCTCTCCTCGGCTTATTCTAGCGTTTTCGAAAAACCCGCACGTACACCGTAACCCTGGGTTTAATAGATCCTTCCTCGTTGACACGTGTCGGTTCCCTTTGTGTTTCCTGCAGGTGGATAGTCTCATGTATCATAGTTAGCTGCTGCATGTATTGCTTAAGTTCTAAGCTTAACTGCTCCAGACTAGGCCCTTTGTATGGGCCCTGGGCATAGGTCAATCTGTGAGCATCTCATGCGGTGTTAGGTTGGTCATGCGATTAGTCTGCATGCGATAACTCATTAGCGCCAGCGGCAGCACATCAACCCAATTAAGGTTGGTGCTTGCGCAGATCTTGTTTAATTTGGCTTTCAATGTCCCATTAATCCTTTCCCCCATAGCCCGTTTCTGGGGATGATGCACGCTCTGTTTGATACAATCTCTGTTTGATTCTCAAAAACTGCAGCACCAACTTAACTACTTTCTGAATGAAGGCAGACCCATTGTCTGAACTAATTTCCGACGATATACCAAACCTTCGGATAAGATCATTCTTCAGAAATTTCACTACTGTCCCAGCTCCTGGTTTCAACCTTATTTCCACTGGGCTAGCTGATTTCACTCTCTCCAGATCTGTATCATGCTGGGACCGCAAAGTGGCAAGTAATGCATCCAATTGCTCATTACCATCTTCCTGCACTGTCACTGGCATGCTCCGCTGGGGTGTTACCTTGACTTCCTTCGGATCCCTTGTCAAGTTGCAGCATGCTAGGATTTTAATATAGCTGCCATCCCTGGATTCCCAAACCCCTGTTGTGAGCATATGCCATTCCCTAACTATTTCTACATGCCTGGCCATAGATCCTAAGTCTTTAGATTGATATCCTTTATTTACCAGTAAGGTTACATGTGGTGTGGCGCCTGATACACTATACCACTTTTCCAGGAACACATTTCTTGCTATTTGCAGAATCACTCCCTGCTCCCCTAATACTATTGCTTCACTTCTCAAATGTTGTGCAGCAGTGACTTCCTACTGCCACTGCCTCTCTAACACCTCATCCTGAGACTGATCAAATACCACTGTACAGTGCAGCTCAGGCTTAGGTGGTGTTGCTTTAGTCATGCATTTTGGGAAAGCAGATCTTAGCAGGACTTATACACTTAATAGTAAGGTCCTAGGGAGTGTTGCTGAACAAAGAGACCATGGAGTACAGGTTCATAGCTCCTTGAAAGTGGAGTCGCAGGTAGATAGGATAGTGAAGAAGGCATTTGGTATGCTTTCCTTTATCGGTCAGAGTATTGAGTACAGGAGTTGGGAGGTCATGTTGCGGTTGTACAGGACATTGGTTAGGCCACTGTTGGAATATTGCGTGCAATTCTGGTCTCCTTCCTATCGGAAAGATGTTGTGAAATTTGAAACGGTTCAGAAAAGATTTACAAGGATGTTGCCAGGGTTGGAGGATTTGAGCTATAGGGAGAGGCTGAACAGCCTGGGGCTGTTTTCCCTGGAGCAGCAACTTTTGCACACAGAGGGTGGTACGTGTATGGAATGAGCTGCCAGAGGGTGTGGTGGAGGTTGGTAAAATTGCAACATTTAAGAGACATTTGGATGGGTATATGAATAGGAAGGGTTTGGAGGGATATGGGCCGGGAGCTGGCAGGTGGGACTAGATTGGGATGGGATACCTGGTCGGCATGGACAGGTTGGACCGAAGGGTCTGTTTCCATGCTGTACATCTCTGTGACTCTATAACACTTCTGCTTCCCACATCACCCAAATGTCTTAAATATCACTTGCTATATCCCCTATCCAATAAACATTAACATCTTTAATTTCTTGCATCACTAATTGTGTATTGGCCTTTTCGATGACCAAGCCCTGCTGTGTGCACTCCAATCTTACCTCTAACTGTAGTAAAGCATCCCTACCTAACAAGTTAATTGGTGTCTCTTTAGACACTAATATTAGCAGAACTATCTCCCTACCTTGCATTTCTAATCTTACTGGAGCTGTAAATCGAGTTAACTGTGATTTCTCTGAGAATCCTACAATTTTAACAAATTTACTTGACATGGGAAGGTGAGAGGCATACCGCGGCTGTACACACGTGTATGTAGCTCTAGTATCTATCATCACTGGTGTCTGCCGCCCTTCTATATTAATTTGTATTACTGGTTCTTGATCAGCTTCCCATGCTACTACAGGGTAGTGCCCCATCCCACCCAGGTTCTCAGGGCATTCCTAACACATCCCATACGGGTTAACAGGTCCTGCTGGGCCTGTAGGTGTCTGGGAAATGGCTACTGGGGATTCCTGCCGTCCAGGCCCACTGTAGGGCAGAGGGGGCCCGGTCCAATAAGGGCAATTCCTCCTAAAGTGGCCTGGTTGATGGCATCCCCAGCACATCATTTCTGGCCCCACTTGAGCCTGATTATTTATCATGTACCTTAGTCACCCATTCCTACGTCCCTGTCCTTGGGGACTCCAGTTTCTGTTTAGGCTGTTGTTTAAATCTGCTCTGCCCTGGATACACACCTGAGGGAAAGCTTCTCTAAAATCCTCCAATTTTCGAAACCTTCCAATTGCATGAGCTACATGATCTCTAATTTCCTGGTGGCTTATTGATGATGTCAGACCCACCACCTCCTCCAGCCTTGACCTGACTTGGGAGGGCATTGCCTCAATGATGGAATTTCGGAACATTGTGGTCAGCAACTGATTAGCCTCTATGTCTTGCTCTGTTTCCAGCCTCCAATTCTTTAACTGTTTCTCCAAGTAGGCAGCCAGGTTTTCACTTTCTCCCAGTGGATCACCTCTCAGAGCCTGGGGGTCCATTTTGGGTGGATAACAGTCTCTTAAGGCCTGCCATACATTCTGTCTCACTCGATCAAACATGACCCCTTCAATCATTGGATTGTCTGCCACATTTTTCAAACGGGCTCGGACCACTACTTCCTTCAACTTCGGAAGCCCTACCAATCTCACCAGCAGTGTCTTCAAGTGTCCTATAGCCAGCAATCGCCCTGTGGTTTCATCTTCAAAAGCCCTGATCCCCTTTCCTGCTCCCTCATGTAAACTGGGCAGCGCATTCTTCAGCCCTTCCAGATCCTGAGTTCCCCAAGGAATGCATTGTGGGTTTCTCCCCTCTTTTATAAGGAGTGGTAGCATCCTTCCCTGTTGGACCTTTTTTCCCTTTAACGACACTACTTCTCAATAATTCCCCCTTGAGCTCGGAGTCCGAAGCTATTTCTAACTCCTCCCATTCTTTCGGTACTGGAGCCTTTTTCTTTCCTTGTCTCTCATCATCCCTTTCTGCTTCCTCTGCATCACCTTCACTGCTTTTCTGTTTCCCGTAACTGCTCAGCTTGTTCTTTTGCAGTTTTCCTAGTCACCACAGGTGCCTGACAAGCTATCTTCAATTCCTCACCCTCTTTCCTGAAAAGTTTCAGTATTTCCATCTCCTGATCCCTCTTTTGGTTTCTATTTTTAGATTTATCTTTCGGCTTATAGTTCTTAATTAGTCCTTCAATCTCATTGCACATATGTACATCAAAGGTACCTTCTTTTGGCCGTTTAGTCAATAAATCCTTAGTTCTTTTTTCCCATTTCTTAGAAATTTTTACAATATCATTTCTTCCCACTGAAAATTTCTTACTCAGTATCTCAACTGCAGTCCCTTTATCCATCAGTACAACTAATCCATCAGTATATATTTCAGTACAACTAATGTATTATCTTTGCTCTCATAAATCACTTCCTCATACCACTCAAGTCCGGTAGTGCTTTGTCAATAGTATAAGCAATCTCTAACTTTATAACTTGCAATTGTCCCTTAACAATCTATCAATTCCTAAGCGTCCTCAATTGCAGCTAGTTAATACAAACAACCTATTCTCATTCATTCAGCCTAAACCAATCTAACACTCCACCTTCAAAATGCAACAATCACTAATGGTTTCTTGAGAAATTTCTCTCTCAAAAAAAAACTATCTTAAATTGTTACAGTGCAAAATAAAATCAAAATACCCCTGGATCTCGAACTCCAGGGAAACAAAACACAAACATTTAACCACCAACAAACAATTATGCAGACAAATCTGATCACAATAATTAAACTATAATCTCTCTCTCACAGACACACACACACACAGAGCCTTGCTGCGAACAGCCAAAACCTCAGCCATAAATCAATATCTGTCAGCCAGAGTCTTACTTAAACAGACCCTATGTTCATTTCCAAAAGTCCTATTATCTTACAGGCCTTATCTAAAACATTTAACAGTTAGTAACACTTTGACTATTCTCTGCTATTTAACTTTTAATCATTCACTACCAATCTGCCAGCTTTCTAAACAGACCTATAAGTGCTTCCAGTAAAACAATTTCCCCTTCTTTATTCTGCCCCATCTATCTATAGGGTCCTATAAAGCAATTTCCCCTTCTTTATTCTGCCCTATCCATCTATAGGGTCTTATATACACCATCGTGGACTTTTTACTCAGACAAGAAGAATGGTGTGTTGCTTTCCTGGTGCCAGGACCAAGGATGTCTCAAAGAATGTTCTCACGGGGGAGAGGGGCCAGCAAGAGATCATTGTCTACATTGGAACCAACGACATAGGAAGGGAAAAGGTTGAAATTCTGAAGGGAGATCACAGAGAGTTAGGCAGAAATTTAAAAAGGTCCTCGAGAGTAGTAACATCTGGATTACTCCCAGTGCTACAAGCTAGTGAGGGCAGGAATAGGAGGATAGAGCAGATGAATGCATGGCTGAGGAGCTGGTGTATAGGAGGGTGGGACCCAGGGAGATAGTGAGGAAAGAGATCAATCTGAGACGGGTACAGCTGAGAACAGAAGCAAGTCAATCAGTCAGGGCAGGCAGGGAGTAGGACTAATAAATTAAACTGCATTTATTTCAATGCAAGGGGCGTAAACAGGGAAGGCAGATGAACTCAGGCCATGGTTAGGAAAATGGGACTGGGATACCATAGCAATTACAGAAACATGGCTCAGGGATGGGCAGGATTGGCAGCTTAATGTTCCAGGATACAAATGCTACAGGAAGGATAGAAAGGGAGGCAAGAGAGGAGGGGGGTGGCATTTTTGATAAGGAATAGCATTACAGCTGTGCTGAGAGAGGATATTCCCGGAAATACATCAAGGAAGTTATTTGGGTGGAACTGAGAAATAAGAAAGGGATGATCACCTTACTGGGATTGTATTATAGACCCCCTCATAGTCAGAGGGAAATTGAGAAACAAACTTGTAAGGAGATCTCAGCTATCTGTAAGAATAATAGGGTGGTTATGATAGGGGATTTTAACTTTCCAAACATAGACTGGGACTGTCATAGTGTTAAAGGTTTAGATGGAGAGGAATTGTTAAGTGCTTACAAGACAATTTTCTGATTCAGTATGTGGATGTATCTACTAGAAAAGGTGCAAAACTTGACCTACTCTTAGAAAATAAGGCAGGGGAGGTGGCTAAGGTGACAGTGGGGGAGCACTTTGGGGCCAGCGACCATAATTCAATTAGATTTAAAATAGAGATGGAAAAGGATATACCAGATCTAAAAGTTGAAGTTCTAAATTGGAGAAAGGCCAATTTTGACGGTATTATGCAAGAAAGCTGATTGGGGACAGATGTTTGCAGGTAAAGGGACGCTGGAAAATGGGAAGTCTTCAAAAATGAGATAACGAGAATCCAGAAAAACTATATTACTGTCAGGGTGAAAGGTAAGGCTGGTAGGCATAGGGAATGCTGGATGACGAAAGAAATTGAGGATTTGGTTAAGAAAAAGAAGGAAGCATATGTAAGGTACAGGCAGGATAGATCGAGTGAGTCCTCAGAAGAGTATAAAGGAAATAGGAGTATACTTAAGAGGGAAATCAGGAGGGCAAAAAGGGGACATGAAACAGCTTTGGCAAATAGAACTAAGTAGAATTCAAAGGGTCTTTACAAATACATTAAGGACAAGAGGGTAACTAGGGAGGGAATAGGGCCCCTCAAAGATCAGCAAGGCGGTCTTTGTGTGGAACCACAGAAAATGGGGGAGATACTAAAGGAGTATGTTACATCAGTATTTACTCTGGAAAAGGATATGGAAGATATAGACTGTAGAGAAATAGATGGTGACCAAAATGTCCAGTTTACAGAGGAGAAAGTGCTGGATGTCTTGAAACGGGTAAAGGTGGATAAATACCCAGGACCTGATCAGGTGTACCCGAGAACTCCGTGGGAAGCTAGAGAAGTGATTGCTGGGCCTCTTGCTGAGATACTTGTATCATCGATGGTCACAGATGAGGTGCCGGAAGACTGGAGGTTGGCAAAGGTGCTGGCAGGTGGGACGAGATTGGGTTGGGATATCTGGTCGGCATGGATGGGTTGGACCGAAGGGTCTGTTTCCATGCTGTACATCTCTAAAACTCTAATTGCTACTTTCTATTCTTACTCACCCCTTATCCCACGGTGCAGTTTTCTTGACCAATTCTCCATGTCTCCTTCAGCAACAATACCCTTCGCCTTTGGATCTTGGATTGGAGAGACCCTCTGGCAGGTTCCCACAACTAGGAGTCCCCAAGGACCACTCCAAGCCAGCAGAATATAGTCCGAAATCACAGCAAAAATGCTAACTTTTTTTTGTTGAGTACCCTTATTCTGTCAGTCTCGGGAATGGCCCCCGTGGACAAAGAAGTGCCCTGTTACTGCTGCCCTCTGTCCAGGTGGGTCTCTGCACCACCCTGCTCGCAGCACCAAATTTGTCGTGGAGAAAATATAGAAATTCACCAGGAGACGCAGTGAGTTCTTCAAGAAGTAGGTCTTTTATTTGCAAACAAACAACCGTGACACTGAGAAAGCAGATTCTCGAATGCCCACGAACCTCAGGGTCTGTGGATTTTTATATTTTTTTTAATCATGTTTCTGTTAGCTTATTCAGCATGTCCAACTATATTAACCAAAGTACCTCACTCTAGCTACACAATAAACCAGTGATGTTAGTTCCCATTATCTCTTCAGTTGTACATTCTACTATATGTTATCCTAATGTCACAGTTAGATATTTATTGCTAACTCTGCTACAGTGATCTTCCATTCCAGACTAACCTGTCATGATAGATATTTAGCTATTCCACCTATTACAATAGTCACCTGTCACAAGCTGACTCTACTAACTATTAATTAGATATTTTAATGTCATGTCCCAAATATTTATGGTCCCAATCCTGTCATAGTAACAGAGAAACTTGCTTTATTACTTGTGTAATCTCATCTCGCCATAGTGATCTTTCAGCCTTAACCTTACTCTGCTAATTGGTGTAAGAGCATTCCACTGTTCTTATTCCATCCTGCCTTCCACAGGCCACAGATTGCCAGTGGTCTACATGCTTTAACCCTTCCCATGCTTTCATGTTCTTTATTTTCCATAGAATCTCATACAGACTTATAAAATTCTAACAGGACCAGACAGGGTAGAGTTGAAAAGTGTAGCGCTGGAAAAGCACAGCAGGTTAGGCAGCATCTGAGGTGCAGAGGAGTCAATGTTTTGGGCATAAGCCTTTCATCAGGATTAGTTGATGTATTGAATGTATTCAAGAGGTGGCTAGATTTAGCATTTGGGGCAAATGGGGCCAAAGGGTATGGGGAGAAAACAGCATTAGGCTATTGAGTTGGACCATCAGCCACGATTGTGATGGATGGTGGAGCGGGCTCGAAGGGCTGAAAGGCTTCCTCCTCCTTTCTATGATGACCCTAGTCACCTCCTCAAAGCAAAACAATCATCAAGTTACTAAGACATGACCTGTCCCACACAAAGTCATGTTGACTGTCCCTAATTAGGCCATGCTTTTTCCAAATGCGTGTAAATCCTATTCCTACTTTCAAATCTCTGCAGATCAAACTTCTCCTTTTCTGTCCTCCAGCCTGGCAAGATCGTCTACTGGATGTCAGGGTTTCTTTTATAAAATAACAAAACTTTGTCATTTTGAAAATGTAAAGGTGTTTTCATTTAACTTAAGTATATATCTATAACAACAGAACCAAAACATACATTTTACAGTATTTTATTCTGAAAAACAGTAACATGTACAATGTTGTAACTTTTGTTAATAAGTTTAACACAGAAATCTGTATCAGCTACATGACAAAATCTTTTGAGCTAACAGAAAACGTAACAGTACAAGTCTATAAAAAGATAATGTTGACGGACAGTAGACCAATGTTTTTATTACCTGCCACCAATAATCTGGCTTGAGTCAAAATGATTAGCCAAAACTTTATTATTGATGTTTAATAAGTCAAGGTCCAGCTCCACATCCAAGCAAATTACTCATTTAGATTCAAAGCCATTCTTTTTCAAAGCTATAAATATGAAGTGGATCTAGTAATGGATCTAATGCACAGGCAATTTCTACAAACTGGGTGTTGTTCATTACAACAGGGCTATGCTAACTTGACCAAAACAAAAATGAATTGCACTCCTGATAAGATCTCCAAAAGCAGTTGAAAACAAATGATCAGTGAAATTCTGAATATGGTTGGGCAAGATCTAGTTATCTTCCTGTTGAAATAAAAAATATAGCAATATCATCTCAGTATGATTGGATAAAGCAACACTTGGAAAATGAATAGATTTCACAGCAGCTTCTATGCCAGCAACATTCAGTAGCCAAACAGAAGACTCATCAATTTTTGATGCAATAAATTGGGCAGAAAACATCCTGGGATAGCTTTTGTATTTACATAAAACTTTGGTTGTGTTGCCATTTTCTTTTACAACTTTATTCTTCATAAGTCTGGTACTGTGACCATATGATCTTCATCTGTTTCTATCCCAATTTCCTCCTATATTAAAAACCAAGAGAGATGTTATTGAAGTAGATTCCAAAAGGGATTCATACATCAACAACATAATTATAATTTTGACAATCTCTTGACTGTCCCATGTGGAATACTATTCCACAATACAAGGCATCCATTTGACTACAGCTGAAAATGTGTTGCTGGAAAAGCACAGCAGGTCAGGCAGCATCCAAGAAGGAGAATCGACGTTTCGGGCATGAGCCCTTCTGAAGAAGGGCTCATGCCCGAAACGTCGATTCTCCTGCTCCTTGGATGCTGCCTGACCTGCTGCGCTTTTCCAGCAACACATTTTCAGCTCTGACCTCCAGCATCTGCAGTCCTCACTTTCTCCTAATCCATTTGACTATGTTGAGTGTGTTTAGGGATTCAGCCTCTGCTTCCCATTAGCCAACTAATTAGACAACCAATCCATCCATGCTAATACGTTAATCGAGCTTTTATTTTACACAGAATGTTTGATGTGGCATCTAGTTAAATGCCTTCTGAAAATCTAAGTAGAGTGCATCCAAGGATTCCTCTTTATCTATACTGCTCGTTGCTTCCTCAAAGAATTCTAATAAATTAGTCAAACATGAATTTCCTTTCATAAAACCATACTGACTTGCCTGGCTGCATTTAGACTAAACTCTCTCTAATAACCTCCACTATAACGAAGTGTAACATTTTTCCTACTTGGGTTAACTGGCCTGTAGCTTTCTGCTTTTTGTTTCCCTCCTTTCTTGAGCAGATACATTTTCCATTCTGATGGGACCTTTTTGGAATCTAGGGAATTTTTGAAAATTAAAACCAAAATTATATAACCAAACTACTTCAACAACATCAAGTGACATGATTGATCAGAGTTTTTTCAAACAAATTTCCTTTCCCAGGTAACTGCAATTGTGCTTATCACCTGCCACCAATTATTTGATTTGAGGCGCAACGAATAGCCAAGCTCTATGACTGATGACTGATGAGTTAAACTCAAGTTACTTGTTCCTTTTCATAGTCTGATTTACAGCAATTTCTGGGATGTTACATATATCCTCTAAAATGAAGACAAATGCAAAATGCATATTTGATTAATTTGCCTTTTCCGTGTTACTATTACTTCACCAAACCTCACTCACTCACTATCTAGAAGACCTACACTCATATAAGGAGAGGGAGAAAAGATTCAAAAGGCTCCTGAAGGGCAACCTTATCACGCAGAAGGTAGTGCGTAGAATGACTTGCCTGGCGAGGCGGTGGAGGCTGGTACAATTACAACATTTATAAGGCATCTGTATGGGTATATGAATAAGAATGGTTTTGAGGGATATGGGCCAAAGGCTGGCAAATGGAGCGAAAGTAATTTAGGATATTGGTTGGACGAGTTGGACTGAAGGGTCTGTTTCTGTGCTGTACAACTCTATGACTTTAAAGAGGAGGCAAGTTTAGAAATGGGAATTTAGTGTGAAGATAAATTCATTGAAGACTTTTTTCTAAAAACAGCAGTGATGATAGCATACTTAAAGGGGAAGGAGACAGCACTAAATTTATTTTTCAAATTCATTCGTGGGATGGGAAGCACTGACTGGCCAGCATTTATTGCTCATCCCCAAATGCCCCTTGGTGGTGGTGGTGACGTGCCTTCTTGAATGGCCGCAGTCCATCTAGTGTAGGTAGACCCACAATGCCATTAGGGAGTGAAATCAGAGTGAACCACTAACAATATTAGCTAAAATAAGAATCAGAAAGGAAATTCAGGTGATTAAAAACTTGACAAAACTATGATAGATGGAGCAAGTGACTTGTAGCACTGAAGGGAAACAGGAAAAAATACTAGAGCATGATGCAAATTTAAGTTGGAAACAGGAGGACAGAGGCAATTGAATGGATAGTCTCAATGTTAATACAAAGAAGTCCGTACTCAGAGGTTAGAGTGAGAGAAGCAGGGATTTGGGATTAATGTTGTTTGTCATGGAGAAAAGCAGCTATCTTAGCATTCAGGTTGATACTGGAATAGTCAGCAGTTTTGGCAGAAGACAGCAGGACTAGTTGTGTTTCAAGTGGTCCTGCAAGATCTGGTGACAAACAGCTAAACTTGGTTTGTGCCATATCTGTTCAATTTCGTGTGTCTCAGACTTGAGGTTTGGAGATGAGGGCCGTACCAGAGGGAAAATGTGTTTTAATGAGGAAAACAGCAAAGATAGAGTTCAGTGCAATTTAGCCATTCAGAAGCTGCAGAAGCCAAGGTCTTTTCCGCAAGGTAGAGAGTCTATAACTCAAGGGGGTTAGGTTTAATGTGAGAGGGGCAAGATTTAAAAGGGACTTCAGGGACAACTTTTTCACATAGAGACTGTTGAGTGTATGGAATGAACTGCCAGAAGAAGTGGTGGAGGTTGGAACAATTACAACATTTAAAAGGCATCTAGATGGGTATATGAATTGGAGGGATATGGGCCAAGTGCTGGCAAAAGGTACTAGATTAGGTTGGGATATCTGGTCAGCATGGACAAGTTGGACTGAAGGGTCTGTTTCTGTGCAGTACATCTCTATGACTATGACTAAGTGCAGAAAATAAGACCAATGGCTAGGCTGGAATCTGTAAATATGGTGATACAGATGCTGCCCTCGTACATAAAAACGTATTCAAATAAATATATCCTCCTGTCTAACGATGTAGTCAAAACAAATGAGCATGGCTTCCTGTGGATCAACAATGATTTTACTGCCAAACAGACTGCAGTATCCTAAACTCCACTAGATGCAATCAATCTTGACACAGTTAGAAATGATGAGAGTTTTTTTTAAACTTACGTAAAATTGCTTCCTGCTCTTGGGGTACCCTTCCAGAACTGCATCAGTCAAATCACAAACCTGAACAAAATGAGAAAATACTAACTCCCAAGATAGCATCCATTCACAGAATCTCAACCAGACATGTAGAAACATTGGATTTATTCACAATACTTGGTTTTGAAACCAAATTAAATGTTGCAAATAAAAACAAAGTGCTGGAGAAATTCAGTAAGTCTGACAGCATTTATGGAGAGAGAAACAGAGTTCACACTTCTAGTCTGATGTGAATTTTCTTCAAATGAGCTCCATGCAAGAATAATTTTAGACTCGAAACATTAACTCTGCTTCTATTTTCACAAACCTACTGAGTTTCTCCAGCACCCACACTACTTGTTTATTTAAATATTGGAAGGACCTTGACTGACGCCCATTATTGAAAGCACATATCTATATTTATGGACTATGTGGAAAACTGGAAGATACTGAATTGCTAGGATGCTTTCTGGATTAGTCTTTTTATGAAGGAATGAAGTCAACAATTTAAGATTAGATTAGATTAGATTAGATTAGATTACTTACAGTGTGGAAACAGGCCCTTCGGCCCAACAAGTCCACACCGACCCGCCGAAGCGTAACCCACCCATGTAACCCACCCATTAAATGTAAATTTAAACCAACTGATTATAGAAAAACAGCCATGCAAAGCTTTATTTTAGAATAAACAGATTATTTTTGAGTTAATTAAAGAAACCTTGTGAAAGTCTCTTATTTGGATGATAGTACAAAAGGGAAAAAGGTTGGCTATTTTGGCTGACCCATTTCCCACACTTCAGCCTTTACCCCCTCTTCCTTCCCACAACAGCGATAGGGTCCCCTTGACCTTACCTACCTTCCCACCAGCATCCACATCCGGAGGATATTTAGCCACCATTTCCACCACCTCCAGCAGGATGCCACCACCAGATACATATCCCCCTCCCCTCTCCTCTTGTCAGCCTTCAGCAAGATGCATTCCTTTCGGGACATCCTGATCCACTCCTCCTTCACTCCCAACATAACCCCCACAGCCCCATTCATGTTCCCCTGCAACTGTAGAAGGTATAACATCTGCCACGTTTACTTCCTCCCTCCTCAGTATCCAGGGTCCAAACATACCTATGAGGTGAAGCAGCAATTTAACTACACTTCACTCAATCTAGTCTATTGTATTCGCTGCTCACAATGTGGTCTCCTCTACCTTGGGGAAACAATGACTGGGTGACCGCTTCGTAGAACATTTACATTCTGTCCACAAAAAAGACTGAGCTTCCATTTGTCTGCCACTTCAACACCACCCTATTTTCTGGCCTATATCTCTGGGTCTCCAGTTTGCTGCAGTGTTCCAGCGAAGCTCAGCACAAGCAGGAGGAGCAGCACCTCATTTTCCACTTGGGAACACTACAGCCTTCGGGACTCAATATCAAGTTCAACAACTTTAGTGTTTGAGGCATCTATTCCCATTCCCTTGCCCCAACCCCCAGGCACCAGATCTTGTTATTACATGTTCTACTACTACACTCAACCCTCTGTTAGCCACTAACAGCCCTTATTAATAGTATTCATGCTCCGAGGCTGATCAACGGTTCTTCTCTCTCTTTGGGCTCTATTTCCACCAATTGTTTACTCCTTACTGCCTCCCCCCACCCTTTCTTTTGCAGAAAAAACATTTTTTTTTCTAGCTACCATCAGTTCTGAAAAAGGATCACTGGACCTGAAACGTTAACCGATTTCTCACCTCAGATGCTGCCACATCTGCTGAGCTTTTCCAGCAATTTCTGTTTTTGTTGGTGGTTATTTTGGCGACTGAGACAAACCATTGGTACTTATGGTTTGACTCTGGAGAACTATATTAGATTACTAGAATATTCTTTCCATCCCAGCTATAATGTCATTAGAATCATGGGCTCCCTGTGGCTACTGCATTTCCACAATGTACAGCATTAAATACTTAAATCAGTTTGGTGACGGCAACAGTGAAAGACCAATAACAGCATACATGAGTGACCTGATCCCTGCTTCCCATAGTCTCCAATCTCAAATGAAACCTTCAATAATCCCTGACCTAACCAATTCCTTTATTTCCAGTGGTCCAGAACCACCCCTGCGCCCCAAATGCTAATATGAATCCTTCTTTCTACTTAATTTAAAAAAAATACTCACCATTCTCTTCCTTTGCTTCCATTCTTTCACATAAAACTTCCGTTCGTTATAAACCTAGTCAGATCAAAGAAAATGAAAAGATATTTGTTTTTTTACTAAGCATCTCCAGCTCTTGGGGCATCCACTATCTGTTCAAGTTCTTATTTCTAACAATTTAAGGACATCCTTCCTATAGAATGGCAACCAAAATTGAATGCAGTATTCTAAAAGTGGCCTAACCAATGTCCTGTACAGTCACAAAATGACCTCCCAACTCCTACACTCAATGCATTGATCAATAAAGGAAAGCATACCAAACACCTTCTTCACTACCTGCGACTCTACTTTCAAGGAACTATGAACTTGCACTTCAAGATCTCTTTGTTTAGCAACACCCTCCAGGACCTTACCATTAAGTGTATAAGTCCTGCTCAGATTTGCCTTTCTAAAACGCAGCACCTCACATTTATCGAAGTTAAACTTCACCTGCCACTCCTCAGCCCAACGGCCCATCTGATCGAACTCGGAGATAACTGTCTTCACTGTCCATTACACCAATTTTGGTGTCATCTGCAAACTTACTATGTTCACCTCCAAATAATTGACATAAATGACAAAAAGCAGTGTACTCAGCACCAATCCTTGTGGCTTACCTCTGGTCACAGGCCTTCAGTCTGAAAAGCAACCTACATCCAACCCTCTGTCTCCTACCTTTGAGCCAGTTCTATATACAAATGGCTAGTTCTCCCTGTATTTCATGTGATCTAACCTTGCTAACCATTTGTCAAATGCCTTACTGAAGTTCATAAAGATCACATCCATTGCTCTGCCTTCATCAATCATTTTCGTTACTTCTTTGAAAAAGTCAATTGAATTAATGAGACACGATTTCCCACGCACAAAGCCATGCTGACTATCCCAAATCAGACTCTGCCATTGCAAATATATTTAAATCCTGTCTCTCAGGATCTCCTCCAATAGCGTGCCCACTACCAGTGGCAGGCTCACCGGCCTATAGTTTCCTGGCCTTTCTTTACCACCTTTCTTAAATAGTGACACTATGTTAGCCAACCTCCAGTCTTCAGCACCTCACCTGTGGCTATCGTTGATACAAAGCAAGGGGCACAGCAATCACTTCCCGAGCTTTCCACACAGTTCTAGGGTACACCAGATTAGACACCTTAATGCTGTTATGAAGGTGTAGATGTCTACTGTACTTTTAAGAGAGAGAGGAAGCTGGCAAGGGCTGACTGAAAGTGCTAAACAATTTAAAAAGGTAACATTTGGGTGTGAAAACAAATAGTTGGAGCTTTGTTGCTATGTTACACAACAAATTCGAATTTGACCAATCAGTTTAAATTATGCCCCAAGATACCAAAATCCAATCGAATTTGAATTTTACAGTTTTGGATGACATGAGACCAATGAGATAGCCTGATGTTTTGGGGTATATATTGGGCATTTTGAACCATTGACCAGACAAGCAAAGAGCATTAACAAACACAGACGGCCTTCAGAATTGCTCACTTAAAGGTACCTTTGCATATGAAATTTGTGAAACAGAAGACTGAAGAAAAGACCCAGGAAAGTACAGACAAAGATACCAAGAGAAAAGAGACAACTGGCTGGTTTTGAAATCTGAATGTTTTCTTCAACTTAATCGGAGGCTTTATCGGATCAGTATGCTGTTTTGGAGTGGGAGGAAGATAAATTGATCACACAAAGGAGGATTACCGTGTAGACAGTTGTTGTTTAATTTTCTTGTGTTTCTTGGAGTTAAAGAATAAATTGTTAAATTTTATCTTTACATTGAAGGGGTTTTGTAGTTCTTGGTCACTCATACTTTAACAGATTCTGAGGCAAGGTCAGCTTTTCTGTGGGCCTGGTCCAAATCAGCAGAAGGATTTACCCAGTGTCATAACAATACATTTTAATATGTCCAGCACCTCTTCCTCTGTAATTACGGATATAATATGGACCCTCTAAGAAAAAGAACAGGAAATGACATCACCATTGAAATGACGTCACCAACCCAAGGACACTCAAGCATATAAATAAAAAGTAGGCTACACCACCAGTGCTTCATTCGGAGGCTCACTGAAGGTGTTACCTAATATGGTGACGAAACAGCTGAAAACAAACCTTCCAGTTCAGCGAGCAAACCTACATCCATATGGACATTTTTCAAGATATCATTATTTATTTCCCCAGGTTCTCTAGCTTCCATATCCTTCACCACAGCAAATACAAAATACTAGTTTAGTATCCCACCCATCTCCTGCAGTTCCACAAATGGGCTGTTTTGCTGATCTTTAAGGGGTCCTATTCTCTATCTAGTTAAACTTTTTGTCCCTGTTGTGCCCTCCTGATATCCTTCTTAAGTATACTTCTACTGCCTTTATACTCTCCAAAGGATTGACTCGATCCCTGCTGTCTACACCTGATTGAATCAAGTATTTAAAATAAAGGATTATACTATGTCCATGCAGGTAGGCTATTTGAGTAAGACAAGTTAGGCCTCAAGAATGTCAGATTTATTTGTACTAGCAAGACTTTATTAAATGTTGTAACCTTTATTAGTATTGTTAAGTTTTTAAAAATGTAATAATAAGGTTAACAAATACAGGAATGGCGAGCTGATTTAACCTATTGTGTACTATGTAGAAATTTCAGGACAGTTCCTGAATCCTGTATAAGTATTTGTGTAGTAAGTGTTGTCAATTCGCAGCATAGACTAAAAGTTGGCTAAAAGATAGGAAACAGAGTGTATTTGTAGATGGACATTTTTCCAGATTGGAGACAAGTTCAAAGTGGAGTTCCACGGGGATCAGTATTGGGACCCTTGCTTTTTCTAATTTATATAAATGATTTGGAGATGTGCGTTGAGGGTAAAATCTCTAAATGTATATACGATACTAAGCTAGGGAGGATAGTGAATTGTGAGGATGATACTGAGTGGTTTCGGAGGGACATTTACAAGTTGGTCAAAAGGGCAGACACCTGGCAAGAGAAAATCAATGCAGAGAAATGTGGTTATGCATTTTGGTAGAAAAACACAGACAATACAGGCTGAATAATAATACAACTTTGAGGGGAGTACAAGAGCAGATGAATCTCAAGAGTTCACATGCATAATTCTCTGAAGGTGGCCAGGTAGGTTGAAACAGTTGTTAAGAAGGCTTACAGGATTCTTGAGTTTATAAAGAGAGGTAGCGGTATAAATGTAAGGAAGTGATGCTACACCTCTATAAATCATTGTAGAGATCAGAGTGGTGCTGGAAAAGCACAGCAGGTCAGGCAGCATCCAAGGAGCTGAAAATCGGGCAAAAGCCCTTCATACAAATCATTGGTCAGGCCACATTTGGAATAGCATATTCAGTTCTGGGCACTTTATTTAAGGAAGGATGTTAAAGCCCTGGTGTGAGTGCAAAGGAGATTTTCTAGAATGATCCCAGGAATGAGGGATTTTAGATCCAAGGAAAGATTAGAGAAATGGATTTAGAACATAAAGCTATACAGCACAGCAACAGGCCCTTCGGCCCATAATGTTGTGCTTAACATGACACCAAATTAAACTAATCCCTTTTGCCTGTCCTTGGTCCATTTTCCTTCATTCCTTGCATACTCATGTGCTTATCTAAAAGCCCCTTAAACACCCCTATCATATCTGCCTCCCTCACCACCCTTAGCAATGTGTTCCATACACCTACCACATTCTGTGCGAAAACTTGTCCCTCAAATCTTCTTTGAACTTTTCCCCTCTCACCTTAAATGCTTGCTCCGTAGTATTAGACATTTCAACTCTGGGAAAAAGATTCTGTCAACCCTATCCATGCATCTCATAATTTTATAGACTTTGTAAAGTCTTCCCCTCACCCTCTGCTGCTCCTGACAAAACAACCCTGGTCTTTTTAGCCATATCTTCTAACCCAGGTAGCATCCTGGTAAATCTCTTCTGTACTCTCTCCAAAGCTTCCACATCGTTCCTGCAATGTGGCAACCAGAATTGAATGCAATACTCTAAGAGCAGCCTAATTGAAGTCTTATAAAGCTGCAACATGACATGCTGACTCTTGCACTCAACACCCCGACCAATGAAGCATGACATACACCTTTTTTTTAACCACCATCTATACTGGTCTGGCCATTTTCAGGGTGCTATGGACCTGGACTCCAAGGTACACCAATGCTGTTACGAGTCCTGCCATTAACAGCATACTTTCCCTTAACATTTGAACTCCCAAAGTGCAACATCTCAAACTAGCCTGGATTAACTCCATCTGCCATTACTCTACCCATGCCTGCAACTGATCCATATCCCACTATATTCTTTCACAAACTTCTACATGAGCTACAACTCCACTGATCTTTGTGTCATCTACAAGGTTACTAATCCACCCATCCATGTTTTCATCCAAGTCATTTATATATATTACACAGCAGAAGACACAGTACAGATCGGTGTGGAACACCACTAATCACAGACCACCAGCCAGAAAGACACCCTTCCTACTCTCAGGCTTCCACTGGCAAACCAATACTGAATCCAATGGTAAAGTCACTGAGGATCCCATGCATCTTAATCTTCAGGATGAGCCTTACTAAAATCCATGTAGACAACATCCACTGTTCTACTCTGATCGATCACCTTTGTCACTTCCTCAAAAAATTCAATCAAGTTAATAAAACATGACCTGCCCTGCACAAAGCCATGCTAACTGTCCCTAGTTAGATCATGCTTTTCCAATTGCGCATTAATCCTAACCCTAAGAATTCTCTCCAATAGCATCCCAACCACTGATGTGAAACTGACCGGTCTATAGATTCCTGGATTATCTCTAGATCCTTCTTGAACAGAGGAACAACATTAGCTACTCACCAGCACTCCAGGACCTCTCCAATAGCTAGGGAACATTGAAAGATCTTGTTCAAGATCTCAGCAATCTGCTCTGTTGTCTCTTAATAACCTGGGCCTAGGGGACATATCAATCTTAATGCTCTTCAAGAGACCCAGCACTACTACTTTTTTGATCTCAGCATATTAGCAGGCTCCACACACATCTCACTATCCTCCATATCCTTCTCCTGCATGAAAACCAATGCAATGAACGTCTAAATCCTGGAACCTGCAATAACCATTCCTGTCCCTGCTCTACCCATGTCTCTGAAATGGCCATAACATCGAAATCCCAGGTACCAACCCATGCTGCAAGTTCACCCACCTCATTCCGGATGCTCCCACCATTGAAGTAGACACTTCAAACCAACTTCTTGCCTGCCAGTGCCCTATTGCAATCTTGAAATCTTAGTTCTGACTTCAGTACTCTCAACCTACTGTATACTCGAAATACAATTTCGGTTCCCATCCCCTGCTGAATTAGTTAAAACCCATCCAAAGAACATTAGCAAATATCCCCCCCAGGATAGTGGTACCCCTCTGGATCAGGTGAAGACCATCTTGTTTGTAGAGGTCCCGTCTATCCCAGAAAGAGCCCCAATTATCTAGGAATCTAAAACCCTCCTTCCTGCACCATCCCTGTAGCCATGTGTTCAACTCCTCTCTCCCTATTCCTTGCAATATGGTACGGGCAACAGACCAGAAATAACAACTGAATGTTCTAGCTCTAAGCTTCCCACCCTAGCTCCCTAAATTTCTGCTTTAAATCCCTATTTCTCTTCCTACCTACGTTGTTGGTGCCTATGTGGACCACAACTTGGGGCTGCTCTCTGTCCCCTTCAAGGATCCCGAAAACACGATAAGAGACATCACGAACCCTGACATCTGAGAGGCAACACACCAATCGTGAGTCTCTCTCGTTCCCACAGAACCTCCTGTCTGTCCCCGTAACTGTGGAGTTCCCAGTGACTAATGTTCTGCTCCTCTTCCCCCTTCCCTTCTGAGCATCAGGAACAAACTCTGTGCCAGAGACCCATTTCCCCATTGCGTACTCTTGGTAAGCTCCCCCCCCCGCCCCTTCTGCCTCCCAAATGATCCAAAGTTCATCCTGCTCCAGTTCTCTAACGCAGCTTTTGAGGAGCTGGAGTTGGGTGCATTTCCCACAGATGCAGTCAGCAGGGACACTACTGGTGACCCTTACGTCCCACATTCTGCAGGAGGAACATTTAACTGCCCTAACCTCCATTCCCACTATTCTAAATTCCCAACAAGACCAGTGAAAACTAAAACAAAATAAATAAACCAGTCACCTTACCAATTGGTGCACAGAACCTTTTTTTGGTTAGAGTAGGAGGACGGGTGGGAGACACTACCCGAGTAGTGTTTCGAGTAAAGCAACCACCCAAATATAAAGCCTCACTCACCCAGCAGTCCAGTGTTCCTTCCTGCTCAGTGTGCACTTTGGATTGTGGGAGGAAACCGGAGCACCTGGAGCAAACCCATGCAGAATGCGCAAACTCCACACAGACAGTCGCCCAAGGCTGGAATCAAACCTGGGTCCCTAGCGCTGTGAGGTAGCAGTGCTAACCACTGGATCCCGTGCCGCCCATATATAGCACACCTGCTGAATAATATCTTCACCTTTTCTTTATCCTCTGGCGCAACGTGGTTGGTTGCAGATTTGATTTTTTTCAGTCTCTCTTGATGTGATGCACATTCTTGGTTTAGTGCTGTAATTTCCAAAGACACTTCTTCGGTTGTCATCGAATTATTTAGCTCTTTAAGTTCTAATTCAAATACAAATGGAGTTATCAGACCTGTCTTCACCAACAATTCATCAAAAAGCAAGTAACATTCTCTCAATTGCCAGTAAGCGCTCAATGAAAATTTCTTTACTAAAATGCAGCCATGTTTCCCTACACTGTGACAGTATCATAGAACCCCTACAGTATGGAAGCAGATCATTCAGCCCATTCATTCCACATTAACCCTCCGAATGCTAAATTGACCATAGTAACCAGGGATGTGCAGGTTAGATGGATTAGCCATAGTAAATGCATGCTTCCTAGACCCATCCCCTACTCTGTAACCATGCATTTACTATGGCTAATCCATCTAACCTGCACATCTCTGGTTACTATGGTCAATTTAGCATGGCCAATTCATTTTTTATAATTCAAAAGAACTTGTTTTTGAGGCACTTTTGCGTCACCAAGGTTTTGAGGTCTTGTGTAACTGCAAAACTTTCTTCGCAGCTTTGGGTCATGGCCTCTCCAAGATTATCCTGTATCTCAATCCTATTCAGAGTATACTGCTGAGTATCCAGTTTTCCTTTGTATTTCTATGTCATCTGAAATTGTTGAAAGCTCATTCTTTTCAAATACCGTTGGCCTCCCAAATTTATCCCATGTAGTTATCATCCCCATCCTTAAAAGTTCAATCACTAATCCCCGTATCTTTGCAAACAACAACCACATCAATTGTGTTGTTCTGATGCTGTAAAAATGTATTAAATACAGTGAGGGGAGATTGGAGAATATTTGTCAGGAGCATGACACCAGCTCCATGCCTAAACTTTAGGCAATAATCTACACCAGATTCAGGATTGTTATAAATCCAGCAAACCACCTTTTCTCTTGTACGTGGGCCTTCAGAGTAATGTTAATGAACAGTAAAGGGGTTTGTCCCAAAGAAGGAATGATACACTTGAAAACTCTACGGTTAAGGAAGAATCCCATTGAGCTGAACAGGAGCTTGACAATCTCTAATTTTAGACTCCACAAATGAAAACACCTTTTTTCTTCCAACCTTCCCTAACAAAATCATCTCTTATCCATCAAGTAACTCCTCAGTCTCCACTTTTTTTTAGAGAAAAGAATCCATCTTTTCAGCCTTCACTAATAAATTTCAGATTTGAAATCATCCTTCTGCACTTTTCTTTGCAATCCATTCAAAGTCTGTTCATTATGGTTATGAAACTATAAACTAAAATTGCACAATGTTCCAAATTATGATTTTAAAAGGGCTAGAATCTAGAACAATCACAAAAGGTAGCCAATTCAGTCCATGGAATATGTCAGTTTTATATAACAGCAATCATCATGATAATGTGCAATAGGATAGGATTAATAAGAATTAACATACTTTAGGTTGTTGCGATCATAATGTGGTAGAATTTCAAATTCAATTTCAGGGACAGTAACTCTGGTCTCAAACCAATACTCAACGTAAATAAGGGCAATACAGGGGTATGAAGAAGAAGTTGTGTGAACGGACTAAGTGGAGGATCAAGGAATGCACATTAGAAGACATAAGCATAATGCTCAGGGAAAATCTTATTTTGATCAAAACGAAGGACTGAGTGAGAAGGATGACCCACTTTGGTTAATAAAGCTGGTCAAGAAAAGTATCCAGTCAATAACTAAGGCATACAAAGCAGTGAAAACTAGTGGCATGCCAGAGGATTAGGATTTTTGTTTATTTAACAACCATCCATGACTAAATGTTAATAAAGAGGGAAAAAGTTGATTATGAAAGCAAATTGGCAAGAACTTCTTCATATATAAAAGGATAGCTGTTATGGTAAGTCTAACACCTTTAGAACATGCAACTGGGACCTGACAATAGCGAATGGAAAATAGCAGATAATTTAAATCAATATTTTGGATCGGATTTCATGATGACAAACTATCATGATCTCAAAGATAAGCATGGTTCTGATGAAAGAAAAGATTTTGTAACACTGTCTATCACAAAAATGTATTTGACAAACTACAGGGGCTAAAGATAGGTATGTCGCCAGAACTTGAGTTCCTGTGTCCAAGGGTTTAAAAGGACGTGGCTGCCGAGATAGTGGAGACATTGGTCAAAATATTCCAAACCTCACTGGATTCCAGAACAGTTCCAGCAGATGGCAAAGTTATTATGTGATGCCCTGTTCAAAGGGAGACAGAAAGCAGCAAACTATAGGCCAGTTCACCTAACATCTATCATTGGGAAAATGCAATATTAAGTATGAAACAGCAGGTCATTTAGAAAAGCTAACAGTTATACAGTCAACATGGTTTTGTGAAAGGGAAATCATGTTTAACAAATTTGTTAGAGTTCCTCAAGGATACAACAAAGTAGAACTGATAAAGGAAACCAGTAAATTGTGTATTTGGAATTTCAGAAGGTATTTGATAAAAGGTTCTCGCAGAAGACTGAAACTCACAGAAACTGGGGTATTATTTTAGCATGGATTGAGGATTAGGATTGGTTAACATATAAAAGACAGATTTGGGATTAATGAGACTTTGTCAGATTGCAAAAACATATAGTTAAGTGCCACAAGGAACACTTCTAGGATACCAATTACTTACCATCTATATTAGGCATGCTCTGATGAGGACATAGCAAATCTCCAAGGGGATATTGATGGGCTGTGTGAACGGGCAATGTTTTTGCGGATGGAATTTAACATAGGAAATTGAGAGGTCATGCACTTTGGTCAGAAGAATCAAAGAGACTCCACAAAAGTGCAACATGGGGAGTTTGGATGTTCTTAAACATGAAGTACAAAAAAGTTAGCATAAGAGTGCAGCAAGTAATTAAGGCAAGATGGAATTTTGGTCTTTATGTTAGGAGGTTGGAATTTAACAACAAACGTGTCTGGTTACAACTGTACAGGATGTCAATGAAGTAAAACCGAGAGTGCTGTACACAGTTTTAGTCCCTCTATTTAAAAAAGGGTATACCGACATTAAAAGCAGCTCAAAAGAGATTCATTAGTCTCCATTCTGGGATAACAGGATTAATTTATCAAGAACAGCTAAGAAGATTAGGCCTTTTTTCATTACATTTAGAAGACTGAAGAGTGATTCTGAGGGGGCTTGACAAGATAGATGCTCAGATGATGTTTCTGCTAGTGGTGGAATCTCAAACCCGGGGACGTACTTATAGAAAAGGGGACACTCATTTAAATCCGTGGTTCAAAGGAATTTCTTATCCCTGAGGGCAATGAATGTCTGGAATTCTTAACCCTCAGAGTTGTGGAGGCTAGATCACTAAAAGTATTACGGAGGAAGTCAATGGATATTTGAAATCTGAGTTGACAGGTGTGCTCAGCTGATGAAAAAAGAAATTGAGGGCTCGGGCACAGCAACCATAATCTTGTCAAACAGCTGGCTAGGCCTCATGGGTCAAATAGCCTACTCCTGCTACTTTTGCCTATGTTCTTATATATTTTCATCTTCTCCTTCATAACATAAGAATACGCATTGACTGCACCTAAATAGTTTTGCAATTTTACATTTTACCTTTGATTCTAATTTATCTGGAACAGATTGAGTCATAATATTTTATTTTTGATCATAAATCTTTTCTTCGAAGTGCAGCAGAACAGCACTGATTGGATAGCTCTTTCAAAGAGTCAAAGTCACAATGGGCTATGTGGCCTTCTGTGCTAACTGATTTTATCACTCGTATGCTTATTGAACAACACTGCTAGTGGTTCCCAAACTTCAAATTTAAAGTTCTTACTCTTGCATTCAAATCCCTACAAGTGCTTGCTCTTCCGTATCTTTACAGCCTGGCCAAGTCCCACCACATAAGAAAAGAATAGGAAAGAAAACAAGTTTAATTAATTAAAGGCATTTCTGAACCTTCGTACTGAACTTCTAAAAATTCAACACCTCCTTCCTAACACACCTGCTTCCATTTGCCGACAGCACTGTTGAACATTTTGGAACTTCTCACTCAGTTCACTGATCTCACTGTCTAGGGTCTTCAGATCAGTTTCACCAACAGCTGCAAACTGACTCTAGAGAGGAAATCAGAGAGTAACTGAAACCATATGAACTTAATCACCTTGAGTTGGTGGTGTACATTAGGAATTATTGCAGATCTTGAAAAACTAACTAACAACGGATCTTGACACAGTGATGATAAAGGATGCATGCACATTTCAGGATTGTTGAGATTTAGAACACAGAACGTAACAGCGCAGTACAGGCCCTTCAGCCCTCAATGTTGCACCAACCTGTGAAACCAGTCTGAAGCCCATCTAGGTAAAAACAATGACTGCAGATGCTGGAAACCAGATTCTGGATCAGTGGTGCTGGAAGAGCACAGCAATTCAGGCAGCATTTGGATTTCAACAGTTTCCTCATTTCCCCTTCCCCCACCTCATCCTAGTTTCTAACCTCCAGCAACACGATCCCCTGACGTGTCCGGACTTGTCCGACCTACCTAGCTCCTTTTCCACCTATCCACTCCACCCTCTCCTCCCTGACCTATCACCTTCATCTCCTTCCCCACTGACCTATTGTAGTCTATGCTACTCTATCCCCACCCCCACCCTCCTCTAGCTTATCTCTCCACGCTTCAGTCTCTCTGCCTTTATTCCTGATGAAGGGCTTTTGCCCGAAACGTCGATTTTGCCTGTCCTCGGATGCTGCCTGAATTGCTGTGCTCTTCCAGCACCACTGATCCATGAAGCCCATCTAACCTACACAACTCCATTTTCATCCATATGACTATCCAATAACCATTTAAATGCCCTTAAAGTTGGTGAATCTACTACTGTTGCAGGCAGTGCGTTCCACACCCCTACTATTCTCAGGAGTAAAGAAACTACTTCTGACATCTATCCTATGTCTATCACCCCTCAATTTAAAGCTATGGCCCCTTGTGCTAGCCATCACCGATCAAGGAAATATGCTCTCACTGTCCACCCGCTCTAACCCTCTGATTATCTTATATGTCTCAATTAAGTCACCTCTCAACCTTTTTCTTTCTAATGAAAACAGCCTCAAGTCCCTCAACCTTTCCTCATAAGACCTTCCCTCCATACCAGGCAACATCCTAGTAAATCTCCTCTGAACCCTTTCCAAAGCTTCCACATCCTTCCTATAATGGAGTGACCAGGACTGTACAAAATACTCCAAGTGCAGCCACAACAGGGTTTTGTACAGCTGCAGCATGACCTTATGGCTCTGAAACTCATGGTACAATCGCAACATTTAAGAGGCATTTGGATGGGTTTTTGAATAGGAAGGGTTTGGAGGGATATGGGCCGGGTGCTGTCAGGCGGGACTAGATTGGGTTGGGATATCTGGTCGGCATGGATAGGTTGGACCGAAGGGTCTGTTTCCATGCTGTACATCTCTATGACTCTATAATAAAAGCTAACACACCATATGTCTTCTGAACAACCTTATCAATCTGATTGCCAACTTTCAGGGATCTATGTACATGGAAACTGAGATCTCTCTGTTCATCTACACTACCAAGAATCGTACCATTAGCCCAGTATTCTGCATTCCTGTTACTCCGTCAAAGTAATTCACCTCACATTTTTTCCACATTAAACTCCATTTGCCATCTCTCAGCCCTGCTCTGCAACTTATCTACATCCCTCTGAAACCTACAACATCTTTCTGCACTATCCACAACTCCACGGGCTTTCATGTCATCCGCAAATTTACTAACTCATCCTTCTACGGCCTCACCCAGGTCGTTTATAAAAATGACAAATAGCAGTGGACCCAAAACAGATCCTTACGATATACCACTAGAAAACGAACACCCAGATGAACATTTCCCATCAACCACCACTCTCTGTCTTCTTTCAGCTAGCCAATTTCTGATCCAAACCGCTAAATCACCTCAATCCCATGCCTCTGTATTTTGTGCAGTAGCATAGGGAACCTTATCAAACACTTTACTGAAATCTATAGACACCACATTAACCGCTTTACCCTCACCCACCTGTTTGGTCACCTTCTCAAAGAACTCAGTAAGATTTGTGAGGCACAACCTACCCTTCACAGAACCATGTTGACTATCCCTAATCAACTTAATCCTTTCCAGATGATTGTAAATCCTATCTCTTATAACCTTTTCCAACACTTTACCCACAACCGAAGTAAGGCTCACTGGCCTATAATTAGCAAGGTTGTCTCTATTCCCCTTCTTGAGCAAGGGAACAACATTTGCTATCCACCAGTCTTCTGGCACTATTCCTGTAAACGATGACGACAAAGATCAAAGCCAAAGTCTCAGCAATCTCCTCCCTGGCTTCCCAGAGAATCCTAGGATAAATCCCATCCAGCCCTGGGGACCTAGCTATTTTTACACTTGCCAGAATTGCTAATATCTCCTCCTTGTGAACCTCAATTGTATCTAGTCTGGTAGCCTGTATCTCAGTATTCTCCTCAACAACGTTGTCTTTTTCTAGCGTGAATACTGACAAAAAATATTCATTTAGTGCCTCCCCTATCTCCTCTGACTCCATGCACAACTTCCAACTACTATCCTTGACTGGCCCTAATCTTATTCTAGTTATTCCTTTATTCCTGATGTAACTATAGAAAGCTTTAGGGTTTTCCTTAATCCTATCCACCAACAACTTCTCATGTCCCCTCTTGGTTCTTCTTAACTCTCTCTTTGGGTCTTTCATGACTAACTTGTAATTCTCAAGTGCCCTAACCGAGCCTTCACAGCTCATCCTAACATAAGCCTTCTTCTTCACCTTGACAAGAGATGTAACTTCCTTAGGAAACCACGGTTCCTGTGCATAACAACTTCCTCTTTGCCTGACATACTTATCAAAGACACAAAGTAGCTGGTCCTTGAATAAGCTCCACATTTCAATTGTGCCCATCCCCTGCTGTTTCCTTCTCCATCCTATGCATCCTAAATCTTGCATAATCGCATTGTAATTACCCTTCCACTCTAACACTTGTCCTGCAGTGTATGCCTATCCCTTTCCATTGCTAAAGTCAATATATCCGAATTGTGATCACTATCACCAAAGTGCTCACCTACCTCCAACTCTAACACCTGTCAAGGTTCATTACTCAGTACCAAATCCAATGTGGCCTTGCCCCTTGTTGGCCTGTCTACGTGCTGTGTCAAGAAACCCTCCTGCACAGTTGGACAAAAACTGACCCATCTATAGTACTCGTACTATAGTGTTTCCAGTCAATATTTGGAAAGTTAAAGGCCCCCATAACAGCTACCCTGTCACTCTTGCTCCTATTAAGAATCATCTTTGCTATCCTTTCCTCTACATCTCTGGAACTATTCGGAGGCCTAAAGAAAACTTCCAACAGGGTGACCTCCTTTCCTGTTTCTAACCTCAGTCTACATCAGTAGACGATTCCTCAGAAGTCCTTTCTGCAACCATAATACTGTCCTTGACCAACAATGCCACACCAGCCCCTCTTTCACCATCTTCTCTGCTCTTAATGAAACATCTGAATCCAAGAACGTGCAACAACCATTCCTCTCCTTGCTCTATCCATGTCTCCGAAATGGTCACAACATCAAAATCCTAGGTACAAACCCATGCTGCAAGTTCACACACCTTATTCTGGATGCTCCTGGCGTTGAAGTAGACGTACTTCAAACCAAATTCTTGCTTGCTGGTGCCCTCTTGCAACCCTGATCCCTTATTTCAGGTCTTACTACTCTCAATCTCCTGTATACTCGAACTACAATTTGGGTTAGTTGAATTAGTTTAAACCCTCATAAACAGCAATACCAAACGTCCCCCCCCCAGGATATTGGTACCCCTCTGGTTCAGGTGAAGACCATCCTGTTTGTAGAGTTCCCCCCCTACCCGAGAAAGAGCCCCAATTATCCAGGAATCCAAAACCCTCCCTCCTGCACCCTCCCTGTAGCCACGTGTTCAAATTCTCTCTCTCCCTATTCCTCGCCTCACTGGCACATGGCACGGGCAACAAACCAGAGACAACAACTCTGTTTGTCCTAGCTCTAAGCTTCCACCATACCTCCCTAAATTTCTGCCTTAAATCCCCATCTCTCTTCCTACCTATGTCATTGGTGGCTATGTGGACTACGACTGGGGGCTGCTCCCCCTGCCTTCCCCCTCAAGGATCCCAAAAACATGATCAGAGACATTGCGAATCCTGGCGATGGAAGGCAACACACCAACCGTGAGTCTCTCTTGTTCCCACAGAACTTCCTATCTGTCCCCCTAACTATGGAATCCTTAATGACTAATGCGCTGCTCCTCTTCCGCCTTCCTTTCTGATCAACAGGAACAGACTCTGTGCCAGAGATCTGTGCCCCATTGCTTAACCCTGGTAAGGCACCCCACCCCAAAAGTATCCAAAGTGGTATACTTTTTTTTGAGGGGAACGGCCACAGAGGATTCCTCCACTGCCTGCTGTCCCCTGATGCTAACCCATCTACCTTCTTCTTGTATCTGAGGTGTGACTACCTCCCTGTAACTCCTCTCAATAACCCCCTCCACCTCCCGAATGATCCGAAGTTCATCCAGCTCCAGTTCCAGTTCCCTAATGGGAGGAGGAGGAGTTGGGTGCAATTCCCACAGATGCAGTTAGCAGGGACACTAGTGGTGACCCTTACCTCCAACATTCTGCAGGTGGAACATTCAACTGCCCTAACCTCCATTCCCACTATTCTAAATTATCAACAGGACTATTAAAAAATAAGAAAACATCAAAACTAGCCCACTTACCAATCCGGCGCACAGAACCATTTTTTTTTAGTTAGAGGAGGACGGATGGGAGACACTACCTGAGTAGTGTTTCACATAAAGCAAATATGTAACCTCACTTACCCAGCAGTCCTGTGTCCGCTCCTGCTCAGAATGCACTCTGCCTATATATGAGGTAAGTTTATATACTTTAAATTTACCTTCCCGGTGGACCTCTGGTCCTCACTGTCGCTCCTCCCACTTCAACTGCCGCTGACAACATGAAACGGAAAACAAGGGTTATGGGGAAAAAGGCAGGAAAGTGGCTGTGAATGTAATCAGATTAGCCACAATCTTATTGAATAGTGGAGTCAACTTGATGGGCTGAATGCCCTACTTCTGCTCGTACATCTTGTGAGTTATCAAAAACATTGCTGTGGAACTTGGAGGTGATGAAACTCCAACACCATTGCTGCACTTCTCGATAGTTGAGGTCACCTAATTAATAAGTTCTGTTATATTTCTTATTCAATCACTAGTGTCAGGAGCAGAGTTCCTTCCACCCTTTCACTTACTCTTGTAGCCACAATATTTATATGGCTGGTCTAGTTTAGGGAGAAAGTGAGGACTGCAGAAACTGGAGATCAGAGTCAGAGTGTGGTGCTAGAAAAGCATAGCCGGTCAGACAGCATCCAAGCAGTAGGAGAATCAATGTTTCAAGCATAACCTCTTCATCAGGAATCAAGCTCCATTCAATGTCAAAGGGTAATGGGAATTCTCCCTTGTTAGAGATGGTCTTTTCCCAATCCTGTGTGGCGAAATGTTACTTGTCACTCATAAGCCCAAGCTACAAATTTTGACCACAACTGACTGTATATGAATGCAGACTGCTTCAGTATTTCAAAAGGGACAAATAGTGATGGATATTGTTCTCCGATAATTGAACATCCACAGCCTGACCTTATAATTGAGGGAAGATTAAGCCATTAAAATCATAAGGTGTATGAGCAGGAGTACTGCATTCAACCCATCAAGTCTACTCTACTATTCAGTAAGATCATGGCTGATCTGATTACATTCACAGCCACTTTCTTGCCTTTTTCTCCATAAACGTCTTTGTTTACTGATGAAAAATCTAACCATTTGATCCAGGAGTGTTCTTAATGATTCAACTTCCTGCACTAAAAAATTCCAAATTCACTACTTTTTGAGAGAAGAGACTTCTCACCTCTGACTTGAATGGGTGATCTCATACTGAGATTATGCCATCTAGTCCTCAACTCTGTCAAAACAATGTCTTCACATCAACCCTGTCAAGCACAGAAAAATCTTATATCTTTCAATAAGGTCATTAATTACTAAATTCTGAAGGACAGAGGCCCAACCTCCTCAATATCTCCTCATAAGACTGTCCCCCCACCATACTCAGGATCAAGTAAATGAAGCTCCTCTGGCTAGTTATGAAGTAGCTGAAGATGGATAGAGGTCAAGCAATACTTTGAAAAACTCCTACAATGAAATCTTCTTGTCAAAAAATGGACTTCCAATAGCCACAACCAACTTCCCACATGGCTGCAGATTTTCTCAACAATAAAATATAAGTTCATTTTATAAAGGAAAATGGGAGAATAAAACAAACTAAGCTATCTAAACGCTGAACACAGTTAGTAAGATCTTATGAAACAGAGCAAACAAAATCTCACCTATTCTCTAACATCATCACATTACAGTATATTCAATAACCAGCTATTTGATCAGACAAGGCTTATTTCAAACTTCACAAGTTGCCTTCAAAAATAGATTACTAAAAGTCCATAGAAAAACAAATCAACTGAAATTTAATTTTAGCTGAAGGAAAATATATTTCATGAAACTAACCTATTAATCTTAAATATTGTAAAGGATAGTTGTGATTTCGAGGTCAGTGTCGAACGTTCAAGCTCTTGTTTCCCTACTTTGTACTTTCAAAGTGCTAGTAAGAGACAAACTCCTGATTTTTGGAGAATGACGTACCCAAACACAAATTAATCAATTAAATATCTCTGCAAAACCAATCACTACATTTCAGTACAAGTGTTATCATAAAAAAGCTCACTTTCTCACCTGATCAGCAAAGTAGATTTTCTGTTTCCCATAAACCTTTTCCTTTATTTTACCATCTTGAGTTAGCTGCTCCAGAGCTTTCACTGCAGCCTGAAATAAAAGATTAAATGTGATGAAAGGAACTGCTACTGCAAAGACTTAATAACAAATTCTGTTCCATTGTTACTGTATTGCCTCAAACAAAACAGCAAATGATTCGATTCCAGGAACACTACAAAACCCAAATCACAAAGCAAGTTTCAGACCATGTTTCCAGTTCTCAGAAGTTGCAAAATCTCAAGCAACTGCAATCAATAACCAGAAACTGGACCTGTAAAAACATTAACTTCCAAAAGAACAAGTATTCATTTGTAAGCCTTTCACTTTTTTGTGCAATCTTACCTTCAACACAATCACTTCTATGCTTTTAATTGAAACACATCTAGAATACAACATTTTCTAGCTTGCAGACTTGATTTTTCTTTCAACAAGCCACGGCAGGGCTTCAAGCAGTTTTTAATACGGTAACACAAATGAGAAACATTTAAAACAGATATTCAAAAGATTGTAGGAAATGTATATTTCATTAAAATAACAAACTTATAGAAGTGATGAGAGAAAAAGTGAAATCCATACTAAAGATGAAACTAGAAGAACATCTAGAAAAGAAAATAAGTGTGAATAGTCAAAGTAGATATAAAAAGTAAAAAAAATTTGCTTGACTAAAATTATTTATTTTTTGAGGTGGTAAGAGAGAGCACACAATGATAATAAAGTGGAAATAAACTATCAGAAAGCCTTGACAATGCTCAAAAAGACTGATGAGGAAGGTCACAGAATACAGAGTGAGGAAACAAGCAGTAGGATGGATTGCTGACTGTGGAAACATATAATAATTCACAATAGTAAAAAGTACGGGGGTTGGGGCATTTGTGATGAAACATTATAGATTATTTTAGTGTGGAAAAGGTAATTCAGCTCATTGAGTCCATGCTAGCATGAAGTATCTATCGACTCTAATCCCACTTCCCAGCACTTGTTTATAGACCTAAATGCTATGGTGTTCCAAGTGTTCGTCTATATACTTTTCCCACCTCCACCAGCATTTCAGGCAGAGAGTTCTAAATACCCACAATCCTCTGGATAAAAACATTTCACTTTAAATCCCTTCTAAACCTCCTCCCCCTTACCTTAGCTCTATGCTTTTTAAGGAGAAAACTTTCTCCCTACTATAACTTTGTAGACTTCAATCAGGTTCCGCCAATCAGGCTTCTCTGCTCAGAGGAAAACAACATGAACCACGTAGTTTCTCTTCATAGCCGAAACACTTCATCCTAAGCAACATACAGGTGAATCACCTCTACACTTTGCCTAGAGCAATTACACCTTACCTACAGAATGGAGTCCAGAACTGCACTCAGTATTCCAGGTGTGGCCTAACAAATGTTCTATACAGCTCCAATTTCAAAATAAATGCAGGTGGCTGCTGGTTACTTCCAATAAAGGATTTTTGTTTAAAAGGAAGATCTGAAAATCCTTTCAGAATTTGGGTGGTGGGGGGGAGAAAACAAAGAAAATTTACAGCCCAGGAACAGGCCCTTTGGCCCTCCAAGCCTGTGCTGATCCAAATCCACTGTCTAAACCTATCGCCCAATTCCTAAGGATCTGTATCTCTCTGCTCCCCACCTACTGATGCATCTGGCCAGACGCACCTTAAATGAATCTAGCCTGCTTGCCTCTACTACTTCTGCTGGCAATGCATTCCAGGCACCTACCACCCTCTGTGTAAAGTATTTACCGCCTGTATCCCCCTTAAAGTTTTCTCCTCTCACCTCGAACGCGTGACCTCTCGTTATTGAATCCCTCACCCTGGGAAAAAGCTTATCTCTATCGACCCTGTCTATACCCTTCATGATTTTGTAGACCTCAATCAAGTCCCCCCTCAATCTCTTTTTTTTCTAATGAAAACAATCCTAACCTACTCAACCTCTCTTCATAGCTAGCACCTTCCATACCAGGCAACATCCTCGTAAACCTTCTCTGCACCCTCTCCAAAGCGTCCACATCCTTTTGGTAATGTGACGACCAGAACTGCACACAGTATTCTAAATGCAAACCAAAGTCTTGTACAATTTAACATGACCTGCCAGCTCTTATACTCAATACCCCTTGTGATGAAGGCAACCCTGGGGCAGCACGGTGGCTCAGTGGTTAGCACTGCTGCCTCACAGTGCCACGGACCCGGGTTTGATTCCAGCCTCAGGTAACTGTTTGTGCGGAGTTTACGCATTCTCCCCTTGTCTGCATGGGTTTCCTCCCACAGTCCAAAGATGTGCAGGTCAGGTGAACTGGTCATGCTAAATTGCCCATAGTGTTAGGTGCATTAGTTAAGGGTAAATGTAGAGGAATGGGTCTGGGTGGGTTACTGTTCAGAGGGTCAGTGTGGACTTGTTGGGTCAAATGGCCTGTTTCCAGACTGTAGGAAATCTAATCTAATCTAATCTAATCTAATCTAATCTAATCTAATATGCCTTCTCGACCACTCTATCCACCTGTGCAGCCACCTTCAAGGTACAGTGCACCTGAACTCACAGATCTCTCTGGTCATCAACTTTTCCTCATGCTCTTCTGTTTACAGTATAGTTCACTCTAGAATTAGACCTTCCAAAATGCATCACCTCACATTTGCCCAGATTGAACTCCATTTGCACCCAACTCTCCAGTCTATCTATATTCTCCTGTATTCTTTGACAGTCCCCTATGCTTTCTGCTACTCCACCAATCTTCATGTCATCTGCAAACTTACTGATCAGACCATCAATGCCCTCTTCCACAGCATTTATGTATATCATAAACAACAGTGGCCCCAGCACTGATCACCTTTCTCCATTTCAAGAACTCCCTTTAACTACTACTCTCTGTCTCCTGTTGCTCAACCAGTTCTTTATCCACCTAGCTAAAACACCCTGCACACCATGTGACTTCACTTTCTCCCTTAGTTTACCATGGGGAACCTTATCAAACGCCTTATCAAAGTCCATGTATATGACATCTACAGCCCTTCCTTCATCTATCAACTTAGTCACTTCCTCAAAGAACTCTATTTAGTTGGTAAAGCACAATCTCCCCCGAACAAAACCATGCTGCCTATCACTGATAAGCCCATTCTCTTCCAAATATAAATAGATCCTATCCCTCAGGACCTTCTCCAGCTTGATGTGCAGACACCTACCACTTTAGCAAAATGTATACTTTGGACCAATTTGTATGGGATTTGTAAGGATCTCATTCTATTATGCTTTTTTAAAAAAATGTGGACTGAAATGGGGAAGAACGGCTATAAAATGCATGTTCTGGAAGGATTTCTTCATGTTTTATTGATGGTATATAACCCGGCAACCATGGCAAATAGCTGTTTCAACAAGCAGCAATTGAGTGATTGCAGATGAACAGGAACCAATGGGTTATGCACAGATGCAGCTAGATGGCAACAAGTTAATTGAAAACTGGTCACTCGTATATAGCCCAATGACAAAAGTCCTTTGCCTGCTGACAACTGAGAGATTGGTTGTCAATTAACTGAACAGCTTGCTGTTAGAAAGAAGCTAAAGTGAAGAGATGTGATCTCCACCAACCTGGAAGCTGTTTCTTCTCTTCTGCAGTAAAATTTACTTTAAACTTGAAGAAACCAGTTAATCTTTCCTTCAGCAGTTCCTGTATGCTGTGACTTTTAATGATAAAACAGACATTTTACAAGTAAACCAGCTATCCTGTGCCCCTTACAAACCAGTGGAAGCTTTTAGAAAGGGAACCCAGGAAGAAACCTTTGGATAAACAAGAACCATCTCAACAGAATTTGTGGACAAAGAAAGCTGAAATGATTTTCCAGTTTTTCACCTCCATCTGTATATATTTTTGCCCTGTCTGTATTTGTAAGGCAGAGTTTATAAAGGAGTTTTAATTAGTTTAATTATTATATACTGATGGTATATAACTGTTTAACTGTAATTACAGTGTAATTACTTGCAGTAAATAGCCATTCTTGTTCAGTATAGAAACCTGTCAGTGCTTTCTATCAACCTGGGTCTGACAATCAAGTAAATTGGGCAATTTTGTGAACATAACTAACACCTTTAACTTTTGTAAAAACTTCATGAAGAGTGAGGCTTGATTTTCACTGCAAAGAGGGAATTTATTTGCAGAAACAGGTCAGGCAAAATCTAAAGTAAAACAGAAGTGGAAAAGTTCAGCAGGTCTGCCAGCACCTCTGAAGAGAAATCAAAATTAAGCTTTGGTGACCTTTTCTCAGAACTGATGATAGCTAGGAAAATGTTGATTTATATGCAGAAGATAGGGTGGCAGATTGGGGGTAAGGAGTAAACAATAGGTAAAGACAGAGCTCAAAGAGACAGAAGAACAGTTGGACAAAGGAGTCAATGATGAACTGGCTGGGACTGTGAATAGCTGTTAATGGAGACTGTTAGCGTGAACAATAGGTAGTGTAATGGCAGAACATGTGATAACATGGCCTGGTGTGTGTGGTAGGAGGCTAGGACATGGGGAAGTTCAGGCCCAAAAATTATTGAACTCAATATAGAGTCTGGAGGGCTGCAAGGTCATAGAATCCCTACAGTGTGCAAACAGGCTCTTCGGCCTAACAAGTCCACACTGACCCTCTGAAGAGTATCCCACCCAAACATTCCCCTACCCTATTACTCTACATTTACTCCTTACTAATGCATCTAACCTACACATCCTTGAACACCAATGGGCAATTTAGCCTGGCGAATTCACCTAACCTGCACGTTTGGATTATGGGAGGCAACCCAAGCAGACAGGGAGAATGTACAAACTCCACACAGACAGTCACTTGAGACTGGAATCGAACCAGAGTCACTGGCGCTGTGAGGCAGCAATGCTAACTACTGTGCCATCCGTTGACTTCAATAAACATTTAGAACAAAAGACCTGGCATCATGATGACTATGTAGCCATCATGATTGTCATTAAAACCCAGCTTCTTTACTAATATCCCTTAGAGAAGGAAATCTGCCATTCTTAGTTGGTCTGGCTTCTGCATGACTCCAGACACAAAGATGTGATTGACTTTTAATTGCCCTCTAGATAATTAGGAATGGGCAATAAATGCTGACCTAACCAGAGACATCCTGTAATCCCCAAGCGGAAAATAAAGTGTTGTTCTTCCAGCTTGCGCTGAGTTTTGTTGGAGCATTATAGCAAGCCTGAGACAGAGTTGTTGGCCAGTGAACAGTGTTTAAGTAGCAAGCAACTTGAAGGTCAGGGTCTTTTTTGCAGGCAGAACTATGATGCGGTCACTCAGTCTACGCTTTGTTTCCCCGAAGTAGAGGAGACCACATGCAGTAGACTAGATTGGGAGAAGTGTAGGTAAAATGGAAGGTGTGTTTGGACCCTTGGATACTGAGGAGGGAGAATTTAAATGGGCAGGTGTTACACCTTTAGCATTTGCAGAGGAAGGTGCTGTGGAGGGGTGGTGTTAGGACTGAAGGAAGAGTGGACCAGTGTGTCCCAGAGGGAACAGTCCCTTTGGAAGGCAGACAAAGTGGGGGGGAAGAGAATACGTGTCTGGTGGTGGCATCTCGCTGGAGGCGGCGGAAACGGTGGTTGATGATCTTCTGTATGTGAATGCTGGTGTGATGGTAAGTAGGAAAAAGGGGAACCCTATTGCTGTTGCGGGAGGGAAGAGAAGGGGTGAGGGCAGCAGAATGGGAGATGGGTTAGAACCAGTTGAGGGCCCTGATGACAACAGTGCTGGGGAGTCCTCAGTTGAGGAAGATGGTGGGCAATTCCGAGATTCCCTTGTTGAAATTTGCCTCATCAGAATATATGTGACAGAGATGGAGGAACTGCGAGAATGGAATGGAGTCTTTACAGGAAACAGGATGTGAGGATGTATAGTCCAGGTAACTGTGGGAGTCGATAGGTTTAGTGGCCTGTCTATCCCCAGAAATGGAAACAGAGGAAGGGAAGGGCAGAATCAGAAATAGACCAGGTGAAAGTGAGAGTGGGATGGAAATTAGAAACAAAATCGATTAACTTTTCCAATTCTGGACAACAGAGGGAAGCAGCACCGATTACATCATCAATATATCAGAGAAATAGTTGTGGATGAAGGCCTGAATAGGACTGGAACAAGCAATGTTCCACGTAACCCAAGAAGAGACAGGTGTAACTGGGGCCCAGCGAGTAGCCATGGCTGCCCCTCTAACCTAATCTAAATCTAAAATTTGTCAAATAAAATCAGGAATCTCAATCTGAAGTTTGAAGCAAGAACAGAGTAGATAGGATGTCAAGAGATAGTTTGGAGGTGGTCCTTTTCCCAGAGAAAAGCAGCCCTGTGGACTTGGCTGCCAGTTGATGCAGTGAATGATAAATTCTGTCAACCTAGGCCAGGGCCTGATCATGCAGAAAGGAAAACACAATGCTAGAGAAATTCATCAGGTCTAGCACCATCTGTGGAGAAAGAAACAATTAATGCTTCGTGTCCAGTATGATTCTTCTTTGGAACCAATTTATATTTCATATTTTGAGCATCTGTAGTATTTTGCTTTTATTTACCTGTTTTTGACAGAGGTCACCTAAGACAGAAGATATCACACTCTAGATTGTATAATATTATCTAAGGTCAGCGTAGTTTACTGAACTAGCTCACGCACCTAAATGAATTGGATAGAAATATATTTCTAATATTTTTCTGGAATTGGACCGGCTTTCGAGCCTCCTCCAGCAGATTACATACCTTGGCGTAGGGTGTATAACATGCACACTGTGATACAAAGTTTTATAGGACAGATTGGATTGGCCAGTGGGTTTTACTCTGTCCATATGTTAATTTCCAATGGAATAGATTCATACATCAAGGGGCATATGTCTTTGGCTCAAGTTGTCTCCTGAGGCAGTTCCATCCCTCAAAAATTGCTAATTCTCATACATAGACACAACATTTTAAAACTTAAAAAGAAAGAACAAGCAGCAACACCAAATAAGCCTACTGTTTTCCCAAAGCCGTATTCTCGCTGGAGATTCCCAAAAACATCTTGTGCACTGTATGGCCGATTCTGGTCGTTCAAATACTTCAAAATAACAGAAGCAGCTAAAAAGAAAAGATTTTTCATTTCAATTAAAATGTTAAAATTACCTGATGTTTAAATTTGAATCCATTCTCGATCATACAAAACTCACTTAATCCTTATTCACTGTTTAAGCATCATAGGCTTAGCAGTGAGATACTCTTCTTGGGTTTATTATAAATATCAATTTCCAATATCAATACTGAAATCATTTCTTGCAAGACGCCTGGCACAGTCTATATTTAGTAACAGTTTGCAACCAGCTTCTGACAGAGGCAAAGAGAAAACGGTGCATCTTAATCTACACCACGGCAAATACTACAATAGAACGAATTCACTTCACTTCGGGTGATAAAAAGAATGGTTGAATTGAACTGGATACAGCAAAGGCAGTGGTGCTGTGTTAATGTCACTGGATTAATAACCCACAGACCCAAGTTAATGTTCTAGGGTTGTGGGTATCAAATTCCAGCACTGCAAATACACCAAAAGATAGAAAAGATGCGAGGGAATGGCAAAGTTTCAGTGACCATGGTGGATTTCAATATGTAGGTGGACTGGGAAAATCAGGTGGGTAATGGATTGCAAGAAATGGAATTTGTGGAATGTCTACGAGATGGCTTTTTGGAACAGCTTGTGGTGGAGCCCACTAGGGAACAGGCAATACTGGATTTAGTGTTGTGCAATGAGGCAGACTTGATAAAGGAGTTAAGGTGGCAGTGATCATAATATGATTGAATGCACTCTGGAATTTGAGAGGGAGAAGTTAGAATCATGGGTAACAGTATTACAGCTGAATAAAGGCAACTACAGAGGCATAAGGGAAAAGCTGGGTAGAATGAAAGGGTTCAGAAAAGATTTGCAAGGATGTTGCCAGGGTTGGAGGATTCCAGTTACAGGGAGAGGCTGAATAGGTTGGGGCTGTTTTCCCTAGAGCTTGAAAGACTGAGGGGTGACCTTATAGAGATTTATAAAATCATGAAGGGGCATGGACAGGGTAAATAGATAAGGCCTTTTCCCTGGGGTGTGGGAGTCCAGAACTAGAGGGCATAGATTTAGGGTAATACGGGAAAAATTTAAAAGAGACCTAAGGGGCAACTTTTTCACGCAGAGGATGGTGCATGTATGGAATGAGCTGCCAGAGGAAGTAGTAGAGGCTGGTACAATTACAATTAAAAGTCATCTGGATGGGTGTATGAATAGGAAGGGTTTAGAGGTGTATGGGGCAAGTGCTGGCAAATGGGCCCAGATTAGGTTAGGATATCCTATCGGCATGTTCGGATTGGATCAAAGGGTCTGTTTCCGTGCTGGACATCCCTATGCCCCTTAGGTCTCTTTTATATCTTTCCCATCTCACCCTAAACCTATGCCCTCTAGTTCTGGACTCCCCGACCCCACGGAAAACACTTTGTCTATTTATCCTTTCCATGCCCCTCATAATTATATATAAACTTCTATAAGGTCACCCCTCAGCGTCCGATGCTCCAGGGAAAACAGCCCAGCCTGTTCAGCATCTCTCTCCAGTTCAAATCCTCCAAACCTGGCAACGTCTTTGTAAATCTTTTCTGAACCCTTTCAAGTTTCACAACATCTTTCTGATAGGAAGGAGACCAGAATTGCACATAATATTCCAACAGTGGCCTAATCAATGTCCTGTACAGCCACAACATAACCTCCCAACTCCTGCACTCAATACTCTGACCAATAAAGGAAAGCATACCAACCACCTTCTTCACTATCCTATCTACCTGCAACTCCACTTTCAAGGAGCTATGAACCTGCACTCCAAGGTCTCTTTCTTCAACAACACTCCCTAGCACCTGACCATAAAGTGTATAAGTCCTGCTAAGATTTGTTTTCCTAAAATGCAGCACCTCGCATTTATCGGAATTGAACTCAATCTGCCACTTCTCAGCCCATTGGCCCATCTGATCAAGATCCCATTGTAATCTGAGGTAACCCTCTTCGCCGTCCACTATACTTCCAATTTTGGTGTCATCTGCAAAGTTATGCTCACTTCCAATCATTTATATAAATGGACCCAGCACCGATCCTTGTGGCACTCCACTGGTCACAGGCCTCCAGTCTGAAAACCAACCTTCCACCACCTTCCACTAGGCAGAAAAAGAGTAGGAAGGCAGTGCAGGTGTCCCCTACGGTCATCTCCCTCCAAAACAGGTATACCGTTTTGGATACTGTTGGGGGAGATGGCTCGCCAGGAGGGGGCAGCAATTGCCAAGATCATGGCACCATGGCAGGCACTGCTGTTCAAAAGGGCAGAAAAAAGACTCGTAGGGCCATAGTCATAGGGGATTCTATTGTAAGGAGAGTAGATAGACAGTTCTGTGGCCGAAAACAGGACTCCTGGATGGTATGTTGCCTCCCAGGTGCTTGGGTCAGGTATGTCACCGTTCGGCTGCAGAGCATTCTAAAAAAGGGGAGGGTGAACGGCCAGATGTCTTGGTGCATATAGGCACCAACGATATAAATAAAAAATGAGATGAGGTCCTCAAAAACGAATTCAGGGAGCTAGGAGAGAAGTTAAAGAGGAGGACCTCAAAGGTAGTGATCTTGGGATTACTACCAGTGCCACGTGCTCGCCAGCATAGAAATGATAAAGTAGGCAGGATGAACACGTGGCTTGTAGGAGGGAGGGGTTCAAAATTGTTGGACATTGGGACCATTACAAAGTGGATGGTCTACATCTGAACCAGACTGGAACCAATGTCCTTGGGGGCGTTTTTGCTAATGCTGTTGGGGAGGTTTTAAACTAATGTAGCAGGGGGCTGGGAACCAGAAAAGAGAAGTAAACAGCGAGGTGGAAACTGGAGACTGTAAGAATCATGAAGACAACATTAATAAGGGGAAGAGTAGGCAGAGAGCAGATGAACGCAAAAGAACTGGTGGCCTGAAATACATGAACTTTAATGCGAGGAGTAGTGTGTAAGGCAGATGAACTTAGGGCTCAGATTGGTACCTGGGAGAATGATGTTATTACAATCACAGAGACTTGGTTGAAGGAAGGGCATGATTGGCAACTAAATGTTCCAGGATATAGACGTTTTAGACAGGATAGGGAGGGAAGTAAAAGGGGGTGTGGAGTTGCATTGCTGGTCAGGGATGATATCACGGCTGTGCTAAAGGAGGACAATATGGAGGCCTTAGGTAGTGAGGCATTATGGGTGGATGAGAAATAAGAAGGGTGCAGTTACATTGTTGGGGCTGTCTTACAGGCCTCCCAACAGTGAGCATGTGGTAGAAGAACAAATAGGTAAACAGTTTATGGAAAGATGTAAAGGCAATAGGGTAGTGGTGATGGGAGATTTTAATTTTCCCAACATTGACTGGGATACACATAATATCAGAGGTCTGGATGGGACAGAATTTGTAAGAAGCGTCCAGGAGAGTTTTCTGGAGCAGTATGTCAATAGTCCGACGAAGAAAGGGGCCACATTGGACCTGGTATTGGGGAATGAGCCAGGACAGGTAGAAGTTGTGGTAGGGGATTTTTTTGGGAACAGTGACCACAATTCTGTAAGTTTTGGAATACGCGTAGACAAAGGTGAGAGTGATCCTAAGGGAAGAGTACTAAACTGGGCCAAGGCCAATTATATCAAAATCATGCAGGAGCTGGGAAATGTGGATTGGACACAGCTATTTGAAGGGAAGTCCACATTTGATATATGGGACGCTTTCAAAGATAGCTTAAAGATAGTGCAGGATAGGCTGTCCCATTGAAGGCAAAACATAGGAAAGGCAAGATTCATGAACTATGGATGACAAGAGAAATCATACGATTGGCCAAGAGGAAAAAGGAAGGTCCAGGCAGCTAAGAACAGAATGGGCCCTGGAGGAATATCAGAAGAGTAGGACCAGTCTTAAACAAGGAATCAAGCGGGCTGAAAGGGGTCATGAAGTAGCTTTAGCGAGCAGAATTAAGGAGAATCCCAAAGCATTTTATTCTTATATAAGAAGCAAGCGGTATGTTGTCCCCCTGTACAAGAAGGGTAGGAGGGATATTCCAGGTAACTACAGACCAGTGAGTCTGACGTCGGTGGTGGCAAAGTTGCTGGAGAAATCAATTTCTATTAGGAAACGAATGGGCTTATCAGTGATAGGCAACATGGTTTTGTGTGGGGGAGATCGTGTCTTACCAACCTAGAGTTCTTTGAGGAAGTGATCAAGTTGATAGATGAAGGAAGGGTTGTAGATGTAATATACATGGATTTTAGTAAGGCATTTGATAAGGTTCCCCATGGTAAACTAATACAAAGTGAAGTCACATGGTTTGCAGGGTGTTCTAGCTAGGTGGATAAAGAACTGGTTAAGCAACAGGAGACAAAGAGTAGTTGTTGAATGGAGTTCTCGAAATGGAGAAAGGTGACCAGTGGTGTTGGGGCCACTGTTGTTTGTGATATGAAAGAGGGCACTGTTGGTATGATCAGCAAGTCTGCAGATGATACGAAGATTGGTGGAGTAGCAGAAAGCATAAGGGACTGTCAAAGAATACAGGAGAATATAGATAGACTGGAGAGTTGGGCAGAAAAGTGGCAAATGGAGTTCAATCAGACAAATGTGAGGTGATGCATTTTGAGAAGTCTAATTCTAGAGCTAATTATGCAATGAATGGAAGAGCCTTGGGAAAAGTTGATGGGCAGAGAGATCTGGGTGTTCAGGTCCACTGTACCCTGAAGGTTGCTGCACAGGTGACAGAGTCGTCAAGAAGGCATATGGTATGCTTGCCTTCATTGGATGGGGTATTGAGTATAAGAGCTGGCAGGTCATGTTAAAATTGTACAGGACATTGGTTCGGCCACATTTAGAATACTGTGTACAGTTCTGATTGTCACATTACCAAAAGGATGTGGACACTTTGGAGAGGGTGCAGAGAAGGTTTACGAGGATGTTGCCTGGTATAGAAAGTGCTAGCTATGAAGAGAGATTGAGTAGGTTAGGTTTGTTTTCATTAGAAAAAAGGAGATTGAGGGGGGACTTGAATGAGGTTTACAAAATCATGGAGGGTATAGACAGGGTAAATAGAGATAAGCTTTTTCCCAGAATGAAGGATTCAATAACGAGAGGTCACGCTTTCAAGGTGAGGGGTGAAAAGTTTAAGAGGGATCCAGGCGGCAAGTACTTTACACAGAGGGTAGTGGGTGTCTGGAACTTGTTGCCAGCAGATGTGGTAGAGGCAGGCACGGTAGATTCATTTAAGATGCGCGTGGACAGATGCATGAGTAGGTGGGGACCAGAGGGATACAGATGCTTAGGAATTGGGCTGAAAAATGTGTTGCTGGAAAAGCAGGTCAGGCAGCATCCAAGGAGCAGGAGAATCGACGTTTCGGGCATAAGCCCTTCTTCATTTTTCAGCTCTGATCTCCAGAATCTGCAGTCCTCACTTTCTCCTTAGGAATTGGGCGACAGGTTTAGACAGTAGATTTGGATCAGCTCAGGCTTGGAGGACCAAAGGGCCTGTTCCTGGGCTTTAAATTTTCTTTGTTCTTTATTCACCCTCTATCTTCTACCATTGAGCCAGTTCTGTATCCAAATGGCTAGTTCTCCCTCTATTCCATGAGATCTAACCTCACTAATCAGTCTCCCATGGGGAACCTTGTTGAATGCCTTACTGAAGTCCATATAGATCACATCTACTGCTCTGCCCTCATCGATCCTCTTTGTTACTTCTTAAAAACTCAATCAAGTTTATGAGACATGATTACTCACACACAAAGCCATGTTGACTATCCCTCATTAGTCTTTGCCTTTCCAAATACATGTACATCCTGTCCTTCAGGATTCCATCCATCAACTTGCCCACCACCATCAGGCTCACTCGACTATAGTTCCCTGGATTGTCCTTACCATCCTTCTTAAACAGTGGCACCATGTTAGCTAACCTCCAGTCTTCCGCACCTCACCTGTGATTATCAATTATACAAATATTTCAGTAAGAGTCCCAGCAATCACTTCCCTAGCTTCCCACATGATTTAGATGGGCTGGTCGGATGGAGTTTACTCATGAAATGTGAGAGATTATGCATTTTGGGAGGATGAACAAAGCAATGAAGAACATGTTGAATGACAGGAGTTCAGAGGGAGCTTGATGTGCATGAACATTGAAACTTGAAGGTAGGTAAGGTAGTTAAATTGGCATGTGGAATACCTGCCTTTACCTGCTGAGGCACCGAAAACAAAACCAAGCAGGTTAGCAATCATCATCATTATGTTGACTGTTCATCTTCACACCTTGTTTTCTGTAAAGACTCTATTTCATTCTCTCAGTATCTCCATCTCAGTCGCATCTATTCCAATGATGCCAGCTTCTTCAAGGAAGCCTGCAAAATGTCTAATTTCTTCCCTAACACTGTGGTTGACAGAGCCCTCAGGTATGTCCGACCTATTTCCCTCACTTTGCCCTCACACCTTATCTTCCTTCCCAGAACAATTGAGTCCCCCGGCCCTTACTGACCACCCCGCCAGTGTTCACACCCAAAGGATCATTAGCTGCCATTTTTGCTACCTCCATCTATTACGAGACACATACATTCCTCCCCGTCAGCCTTCCATAGGGACAGTTCCCTCTGAGACACCTTAGGCCACTCCTCCTCCACTCCCAACATCCATCCCTTATCAGTCTTTCCTTTCCAAATACATGTACATCTTGCCCCTCAGGACCTTCCAACCCAATCGCCTGTTTACTTCCTTCCTTTTCACTATCCAAGACCCCAGACACATCTTTGAAGTGAAACAGCACTTACTTGCACTTCATTCATTCTAGTTTATTGTATTCGCTGCTCACAGTATAGGAATGGGCCACTCGTCCCATGATGTTGTACTGAACATCTGCCAAATTAAACCAATACCTTCTGCTTGCCCAAGGTCCATATCCCTCCATTCCTTGCATATTCATGTGCTGTGTTCTTCCAGCTTCCTGCTTGTCTACTTTGGATTCCAGCATATTTTTGTTTCTAGGCCGACTTCTCCCAGGCCGACTTCTATCCATTCCTTTGTCAGTCCAATTGTTTTTCCCTCTGTCTGGGCTCCATCTCAACCTATCTTTTTACTCCTCCCCCATACCATCTTCTGCATATTTTCCACCTTTTCTCTAATGACAATCTATTCTGAAGAATAGTCAATAGACCGGAAACATTAACACTTATTTTTTTTGTGAATGTTGCCAGACTGGCTGAGTTTTCCAGGAATTTCTGCTTTTGTGTCTGATTTCCAGCATCTGCAGTTCTTCATTTTCTTAGACAGATGGTCAGTGCGGACATGATGGCCCGAAGGGCTTCTATCCACTACTCTACTATAAATTTCAGGGAACCTACTGCTGCTGATTTAGAATAAAATTATAGATTACAAGAGCAACCTCGACCAAACTTCTCATGTTTCGCAGATTTTCAACTGTATCGAATTAATCAAAGAAACTTTAGATTGAAACCACCCGCCCCGCCGCTCCTGTCTCCGGCTCGAACGCTGCACAAACTCACCGGCACTTTCTTTCTGTTTGTTCATTGCGCGGGACGCTCTTCCGGGCGGGCGGAGAGGGGCGGCTCCGGCGGTTCCCGGTTATTTGGGGGGGGGGCTCCGGCGGTTCCCGGTTATTTGGGGGGGGAGCTCCGGCGGTTCCCGGTTATTGCGGGTGCGGGTGCGGGGGCGGGGGGTTCCGGTGGTTCC
>NC_057740.1:45027640-45033860 GCF_004010195.1 Chiloscyllium plagiosum
TCTGACGGGGGAGTCACGGAGGGAGTGGTCTTTACGGGGTGCTGGTAGGGGAGGGGAGGGAAATATATCCTTGGTGGTGGGGTCCGTTTGGAGGTGGCGGAAATGACGGCGGATGATGCGCTGTACATGGAGATTGGTGGGGTGGTAGGTGAGGACCAGTGGGGTTCTGTCCTGGTGGCGGTTGGAGGGGCGGGGCTCAAGAGCGGAGGAGCGGGAAGTGGAAGAAATGCGGTGGAGGGCATCGTCGACCACGTCGGGGGTGAAATTGCGGTCCTTGAAGAAGGAGGCCATCTGGTTTGTACGTTTTTGGAACTGGTCCTCCTGGGAGCAGATGCGGCGGAGTCAAAGGATTTGGGAGAATGGGATGGCGTTTTTACAGGGGGCAGGGTGGGAGGAGGTGTAGTCCAGATTACAGTAACCCTAGCCGATAACACCACAATAAACCTCCAACATAAAGCTGACCCGAAATAAAACCCTGAAGTGAAACAGTGCTCCCAAAACCCAACATTAACACTAACTTTACCATAGCAACAGAGATAATACTGACTCTAAACTGCACACTAACCTTAACCCTATCATTATCAATGACTTGGAGATGCCGGTGTTGGACTGGGGACTACAAAGTCACTTTTTAGATTAGAATCAATCTAAATATCAGGTCATAGACAGAGAACACAGGGGGCTAACACCTTCAACACATTGTCTAGCTATCACCATTGTTAACAGCTAACCCGAGAATGCAACTTTAAAAAAAAGGGTTTGTGATTTACACATGAAAGAAGTGAAACCATCACTGTGTTCTAACAGATGAAAGGCTTAACAATCAATTTTTCAATGTATAATTTCACTTACATCACACTGCAAATTTTTGCTATAAATTCTGTGTTATGATCAAGCCCTCCACAATCACCTGATGAAGGAGCGTCGCTCCGAAAGCTAGTGTGCTTCCTATTAAACCTGTTGGACTATAACCTGGTGTTGTGTGATTTTTTTACATTATCAATGATGGTCCCTTGCAGAAGAGGATGACTCTCTTCCACTCAGCGTGAGTCTGTAGATGTCTTTACAGACCAAGGATAAAAGCAAATTACTGCAGATGCTGGAATCTGAAACTAAAAGAGAAAATGCTGGAATATCTCAGCAGGTCTGGCAGCGTCTGTAAGGAGAGAAAAGAGCTGATGTTTTGAGTCTAACTGGCCCTTTGTCAGTTTTGTTACTCTTGTTGTAGAAGGTGGTCACGAGAAGGGGTAGATATGGTGTTGGTGTGGGAATGTGCTCCTTAACACTGTTTTTGTCTGGCCTCTGCTTTTTTCTGACTGCAAGTCTCAAGTTGCTTGGTGACTTCCCAGATGTTCCTCTTCCACTTTGGACGTTCTTGAACCAGTGATCCCCAGATGTCTGCAGGAATGCCACACTTCACCACTGAGGCCTTAAGGGTATCACTGAAGTACTTTCTCTGTCCACCTGAGGCTTGCCTGTCATTTCAAAAAGCTGGGAGTAGAGCATCTGCTTGAGGAGTTGTGTTTCGATCATGTGGGTAATGTGCCCAGTCCATCATAGTCAGTGCATCGATGCTGGGGCAGTTGGCCTTGTCAATGATGCTGGCATTTGTGTGACTTTCTTCCCAGTGGTTTTGCAAGATTTTGCGCAGGCATCATTGGTGGTACTGCTCCAGTGCCTTGAGGTGTCGTTTCTCAGAACCATATAGGAGGTGGGAAACATCACAGCTCTATATACCATGTGTGAGAAACAAAACTCATATTAATAAATTTCAGTCCAAGTCAAATTCTGAAGCAGTGAATTTTATTGATACGTACTTGCAAGAACGGGTGCCTAATGAGTAAGTACCCCAATCTGAGGGTTACATTCTGATTTATGCTGTTCAGCTGCATCTCTCGGTCCTCCCCTTTCACCCCATTGGTTACTTTTGCTGTAGCGCGTAGCCTATCACAAGCTTTAGCTTCACTCCACCTTTGTCTAGTTTCTCTCCGCCTCTGCTTACTTCTCCCATTACTCTAAGCCTGTCGCCCCTTACTCTTATTTATCTCATCACTTATATGTGACTATCCTGGCATAGTTTGCTGTCTTCGTGCGATCATCCTGCCAAACTAAATTCCATCAGTTGGTCACATTCTTCCTGCGACTGGCACACTATTCTCCTGTTACTGGTACACCCCGCTACAAGGTTGCTCTGCCCTATTAGTCATAGATAATGCTACCTGTTTTCGCTTATTCTGTTCTCCTATGCCTGGTACATCCCGCTACACGGTCGCTCTGCCCTATTAGTCGTAGATAATTCTACCTGTTTTCGCTTCTCACTGTTTAGTTTTGACATGCACAGCCTAATTTTATAATGTAAACTTTTGCAGAAGCAACACCTGTTCCCTTATTCTGCACAATTTTAACCCTATACCTTACAATCCCCTCCTTTTCTTCTTGGCTACTAAGTGTTGTCTTCTTCATTTGTCTCATACGTTGCCTTCCAGTTCGCTAGCATCATCCCTGAGACTTCATTTATAGTGGCTAATTCCTTAAGGTCAACCATCCCCTCATTGTTCAAGAGGTTGAGTTCCTCTGCCTGATTACCTTTTAGAGGCATTTGTTTTGCTAAGGCCATCTCAATTAGCCACTGGGTTAACCTTTGTACACAAGGTATGATACAACAGCCAATTGCTGTCAGTACCCCTGCTACCACTATCAGAGAGGTGAGGATGGAGACTCCCTTCCATTTCCCAAACCATGATTCCAGCCATCTCTTGAGTGATGTGTCCACTCCTGAATTCTCAGCCAATTCTTCCGCCAAGATGGTCAATCCTCGCAAGGCACGAGAGATTGACCGATCAGGTGCTGTATTATTTGGAATAAAGGTACAACAGCTATCTCCTAACATCACACATACACCCCCTTTTTCAGCTAGGATCATATCTAGGGCCAGTCTATTTTCCCAGGCCATGCTGCTGGTTACATTAAGTTGCTCGGAAATACCCTTGACTGCATCTCTAGTGTAATTGATGAATCTTTGCTGGTTGTAAAAATTATCGTTTATCCAATCCACATTCTTGTTGACCGTTACCCACCAAAATAGGGTCGATTCAAATCTGATTGCGGGCCTTGAACTCATCGGGGACCACTCGAGGAGCTCCTATAGAGTCGAGATAAATCCTATCATCAAAGGAAGTATCTAATAATGACCTTTTACTCCTCTCATTCTTTGTTACTACCACCTTCTCCTTCTCAAATGCCAAGGTGAATGGAATTGCCAATTGCACAATTGCACATATCCCTCTCCAGTCAGGAAGTAGGGTAGGTCACAATATTCTGCCTCCACAGTACCACCAGAGATCCGCCCGGGAAACCCTGAGTGCTGAGTAGTTCCCTCCTTTGTCTGTTTCGGTGTCATTCTGAGTTTCTATACATAACCTCAGCTTCCCCAAGTCTCTAGACCAATTTGTACCCTGTCGGCTTATACACGATGTGTGATTCCCGACCGTGGTCAAAAACAAGGGAAGGGAGCTTTCAAATCTGTCTTCTCCAAGGGAGGGAACATTAGAGATAGGGATGTACAATTCCTATCATTCCATGCAGTCTTATCCTGATACCCCACTCGGGGTATTATACATTCCATGCCCTTCCTGTTTCGGTTCCACCCGAGCGGAAAGGGGACTATGTGGGCAACCGATCTACCGGAGGCACATGCATAGCAATTGTTTTTATTCAGAGTTTTAACAGTGTACTTTACCCATTCAACCCAGGCATTTGCGTCCCCATATCCAGTTTCTATTTCAATGGTCTGCTTCAAGTCCTTCACCTCCATAATTTTTACCACCTTTGGGTCGTTGGCAGGGGCAAAAGGTTGATGAATCTTATTATCAAGTTGTTTGGCTCATTTTCCGTTTCCTATGGCTATTCGGAAACAGCAGCCCGAAAAACATTCCCCAGTGGCTTCCATTACTATCTTTAAATCGTTAGTAAGGAGTCGAGACCCGTTTTTACGGGGAAAGGAGTCTTCAGAGGAGGTATTTTTAATGGTGAGATATATCGGGTGGCACTTTCTGTCAGGACAGTCTAGTGCTGGACGAAAGGGGGCTCTATGGATAGTGATGCCAGGTGACAGTTTTTGTGAACCATACCCTGTGCCGGTTGGGTCTTAAGAAGGATTTTGGAGGAAATATACTCTCTCTGATACTTTACATCTGTGCATTTTACTAGGATGCAAGCATCAACCTCTATTACTTGCGGATATCCAGACTCAGGGACCGTTAATAACAAATATGGAGATGACAGCATAATTTGACAAAATCCCAATACTAAGAAAGCTAATATGGTAACCCTAAGCGTCCCCAGCATCCTACAATAGTATTGAAGGACCGAGAGATTTAACATGCAATACAATATATAGGTATCAAAAAGAAACTATCCCGCATCCGCATAAAAATCACTTACTTAAAGTCTTTTGAATCTGAGTTTCAGTGGTTCTTCTGTTGATTCGGCCGTCCAGACTTCTTTCTTAACCGGGGATTCCATCAGTCCTTTAATCCTGGTGTAGTGAGTCCAGCCTTTCTTTGCCGTGCGTATCGCCGTTTCAGTCGTCAAAAGAGCCTGGTACTGTCCCTTCCAATCCGGCTGCAATTTAGTTTCTATCTATGACTTAATTAGGACCCAACCTCCCGGCCGGATGGGATAAACGGCAAATTCAAAGGGCGGAGTCTGTGCCAGTAATCCTTGTCTCCTAAGAAAAGACAAAGAGGAGGACAAGCCCAGTATATACTTCTTTAAGAACAGAGCTTTAGTCTCCAGGGTTGGCAATACTCCTTTCGTTCCCAGATAGGACAGGCCAAACAATGTTCCCTAAGGGGACAGCCCCATATCTTTCATTGGAGCTGTTCATACTTGCAAAAGGGCTTTGGTAAACACTTAGTCCAAGGGAGTCTTGTTTCTACTATTAATTTAGATAACTGCTTCTTGAGTGTCTGGTTCATTCTCTCAACTTTTCCTGATGAAGGTGGGTGCCAAGGGGTGTGGAAATCCCAGGAGATTCCTAACCCCTTCATCACTCCCTGGAGTATCTTGGAAGTAAAATGAGTTCCCTGATCCAAATCTATACATTCGTGTATCTGGGGATTAAGTGTTCAAGTATTATCTTGGACACCCCACTTGCGGTGGCAGTGGCTAAAGGGTATGCCTCCACCCATCCAGATAGGTGATCAACTATTACCAGCATATACCTCAGTCTTCCCACTCGGGGTAATTCGGTATAATCTACCTGAATGCTCTGAAATGTTCGGAGCCCAGGTTCTTTACCCCTACTGTTTATCAGTCCCCTCTCCTGCCACATCTTCCCAAATGTGCGTGCCATCCTGATGGCATACTTAGAATCTGTATATACAGTTCCTTCTTTGCCTTCCAAGGTCTTAACGGTCCTTCCTAGTGCATAAAGTTCGCAAGTCTGTGCCGACCAATCGTTGGGTAGTCAACTAGCCTCAATAACACTCCCCTCTATTTCATCCACTACTGCATATCCATTGTGTCTTTTACCTTCAATCACTTTGGAGGACCCATGCATGTAGAGGTATATTTCTAAGGTACATTCTTACTTTAGTCTGATATTCTATAATGTCGAGGCAGTCATGTTCTGGGTCTGAGGGAGCTTCATCCTCCCCTTTGCAGAGAAAGGTAGCTGGATTCAGACAAATATCTGTGATCAATGTAAGATCATCCCTCTCTATTAGAATTACTTCATATTTTAGAATTCTAGAGTCCGTAAGCCACCGCCCTGCTTTCTGATTTAATATGGTCCGTACCTGATGTGGGGTTCTGACTATTAAGGCTCCCCCAAAAGTAAGTTTCCAACTTTCTTCTACCAATAAGGCTGTTGCTGCCACTGCCTGCACACACTCTGGCCAGTAATGTAGCTTTCCATTCTTTAATTAACAATGAATTAATGCTAGGAGAAAGTGAGGACTGCAGATGCTGGAGATCAGAGCTTAAAAATGTGTTGCTGGAAATGCGCAGCAGGTCAGGCAGCATCAAAAGAACAGGAGAATCAACGTTTCGGACAAGCCCTTCTTCAGGAATGAGGAGGGTGTGCCAAGCAGGCTAAGATAGTAGGGCGGAGGGACTTGGGGGAGGGGCATTGGGAATACGATAGATGGAAGGAGGTTAAGGTGAGGGTGATAGGCCGGAGAGGGGGTGGGGGCGGAGAGGTCGGGAAGAAGATTGC
>NC_057740.1:45035096-45036242 GCF_004010195.1 Chiloscyllium plagiosum
CCCCCACCCCTCTCCGGCCTATCACCCTCACCTTAACCTCCTTCAACCTAACCATCACAAAACCGTGCTGACTATCCCTAATCAAATTATTATTTTCTAGTTGATTATAAATCCTATCTCTTATAACCTTTTCCAATACTTTACCAAAACTGAAGTAAGGCTCACTGATCTATAATTACCAGGATTGTCTCTACTCCCCTTCTTAAACAGGGGAACCACATTTGCTATCCTTCAGTCTTCTGGCACTATTCCTGTACACAATGACGATTTAAAGATCAATGCCAAAGGCTCAGCAATCTCCTCCCTGGCTTCCCATAGGATCCTAGGATAAATCCCATCCGGCCCAGGGGACTTATCTATTTTCACACTCTGCAGGATTTCTAATACCTCTTCCTTGTGAACCTCAATCACACGTAGTCTAGTAGCCTGTATCTCAGTATTCTCCTCGACAACATTGTCGTTTTCTAGAGTGAATACTGACAAAAAATATTCATTTAGTGCTACCCCTATCTCCTCTGACTCCACACACAACTTCCCACTACTATCCTTGATTGGATCTAATCTTACTCTTGTCATTCTTTTATTCCTTAAATACCCATAGAAAGCCTCAGGGTTTACCCTGATCCTCTCCCAACTTCTCATGTCTCCTCCTGGCTCTTCTGAGCTCTCTCTTTAGGTCTTTCCTGGCTACCTTGTAACCCTCAAGGGCCCTAACTGAGTCTTCACATTTCATCCTAACATAAGCCTTTTTCTTCCTCTTGACCAGAGATCCCATTTCCTTCATAAACCACGGCTCCCACGCTCTACAGCTTCCTCCCTGCCTGACAGATACATACTTCTCTACGACACAAAGGAGCTTTTCCTTGAATAAGCTCCACATTTCTAATGTGCCTGTTCCCTGCAGTTTCCTTCCCCATCCTATGCTTTCTAAATAGAATATAGAACATAGAACAATACAGCACAGAACAGGCCCTTCGGCCCACGATGTTGTGCCGAACATTTGTCCTAACTTAAGCACCCATCCATGTACCTATCCAATTGCCGCTTAAAGGTCACCAAAGATTCTGACTCTACCACTCCCACAGGCAGCGCATTCCATGCCCCCACCCACTCTCTGGGTAAAGAACCCACCCCTAACATCTCCCC
>NC_057740.1:45036985-45097127 GCF_004010195.1 Chiloscyllium plagiosum
AATCCGTGCTGGCTGTCACTAATCAAGCAGTACCTTTCCAGATACTCATAAATCCTATCCCTCAGTACCCTTTCCATTACTTTACCTACCACCGAAGTAAGACTAACTGGCCTGTAATTCCCGGGGTTATCCCTATTCCCTTTTTTGAACAGGGGCACAACATTCGCCACTCTCCAGTCCCCTGGTACCACCCCCGTTGACAGTGAAGATGATAAGATCATTGCCAACAGTACTGCAATTTCCTCTCTTGCTTCCCACATAATCCTAGGATATATCCCATCAGGCCCGGGGGACTTGTCTATCCTCAAATTGTTCAAAATATCCAACACATCTTCCTTCCTAACATGTATCTCCTCTAGCTTACCACTCCGTAAATCTTGCCTAATCACATCGTAATTGCCTTTCCCCCAGCTGTAATTCTTGCTCAGTGGTATACTCCTATCCCTTTCTATTACTAAAGAAAACATAACAGAATTGTGATCACTATCACCAAAGTGCTCACTTACTTCCAAGTCTAACACCTGGCCAGGCTCATTACCCAGTACCAAATATAATGTGGCTTCGCCCCTTGTTGGCCTGTCTACATACTGTGGAGGAGAAAGTGAGGACTACAGATGCTGGAGATCAGAGCTGAAAATGTGTTGCTGTGTTTCTATAGGCCTCAGAATAGTTCCAGAGATGTAGAGGAAAGGATAGCAATGATGATTCTCAATAGGAGTGAGAGAGACAGGGTAGTTGTCATGGGGAGAATCGACATTTCGGGCATAAGCCCTTCTTCAGGATTCCTGAAGAAGGGCTTATGCCCGAAACGTCGATTCTCCTTTTCCTTTGATGCTGCCTGACCTGCTGCGCTTTTCCAGCAACACATTTTCAGCTCTGTCTACATATTGTGTCAGGAAACCCTCCTGCACACGCTGGACAAAAACTGACCCATCTATAGTACTCGTACTATAGTGTTTCCAGTCAATATTTGGAAAGTTGAAGTCCCCCATGACAACTACCCTGTCTCTCTCACTCCTATTGAGAATCATCATTGCTATCCTTTCCTCTACATCTCTGGAACTATTCTGAGGCCTATAGAAAACTCCCAACAGGGTGACCTCTCCTTTCCTGTTTCTAACTTCAGCCCATACTACCTCAGTTGACGAGCCCCCAAACATCCTTTCTGCAACTGTAATACTGTCCTTGACCAACAATGCCACACCTCCCACTCTTTTACCATCTTCTCTGTTCTTACTGAAACATCTAAATCCTGGAACCTGCAACAACCATTCCTGTCCCTGCTCTAACCATGTCTCTGAAATGGCCAAAGCATTGAAGTCCCAGGTACCACCCCATGCTGCAAGTTCACCCACCTTATTCCGGATACTCCTGGCGTTGAAGTAGACACACTTCAAACCAACGTCTTGCTTGCCGGGGCCATCTTGCCTCCCTGAAACTTGATTTTGAACCTCCCTACTCTCAACCTTTTCTATACTCGAACTACAATTTTGGTTCCCATCCCCCTGCTGGATTAGTTTAAACCCACCCCAATAGCCTTAGCGAATTTCCCTCCCAGGCTATTGGTACCCCTCTGGTTCAGATGAAGACCATCCTGCTTGTAGAGGTCCCACCTACCCCCAGAAAGAGCCCCAATTATCCAAGAATCCAAAACCTTCCCTTCTGCACCATCCCTGTAGCCACGTGTTCAACTCCTCTCTCTCCCTATTCCTTGCCTCACTAGCACATGACACGGGCAACAAAGCAGAGACAACAACTCTGTTCGTCCTAGCTCTAAGCTTCCATCCTAGCTCCCTGAATTTCTGCCTTAAATCCCCATCTGTCTTCCTACCTCTGTCGTTGGTGCAAATGATAACCACGACTTGGGGCTGCTCCCCCTCCCCCTTAAGGATCCCAAAAACACGATCAGAGACATCATGAACCCTGGCACCTGGGAGGCAACACACCAACCGTGACTCTCTCTCGTCCCCACAGAACCTTCTATCTGTCTCCCTAACTATGGAGTCCCCAATGACTACTGCTCTGCTCCTCTTCCCCTTTCCCTTCTGATCAGCAGGGACAGACTCTGTGCCAGAGCCCTGTACCCCACTGCTTTCCCCTAGAAAGTGGTCCCCCCAACAGTATCCAAAATGGTATACTTCTTGTTGAGGGGAATGGCCACAGGGGATCCCTGCACTGCCTGCCGGTTCCTTTTCCGTCCCCTGACTGTAACCCATCTGCCTTTTTCTTGTACCTTAGGAGTGACTACCTCCCTGTAACTCCTCTCAATAACCCCCTCTGCCTCCCGAATGATCCGAAGTTCATCCAGTTCCAGCTCCAGTTCCCTAACGCAATTTTCGAGGAGCTGGAGTTGGGTGCATTTCCCGCAGATGTAGTCAGCAGGGACACTAGTGGTGACCCTTACCTCCCACATTCTGCAGGAGGAACATTCAACTGCCCTAACCTCCATTCCCACTATTCTAAATTCCCAAAGAGACTGTTGAAAAAATAAGGAATAAAAAAAATAAACTCATTACCTTCCCAAGCTGGTGCACAGATCCTGTTTTTTTTGGTTAGAGGAGGAGGATGGGTGGGAGACACTACCCGAGTAGTGTTTCGGGTAACGCAACCACACAAATATGTGACTTCCCAGAAGTCCTTCGCTCCTCCCTTGCAACTCTCGGCAAATGGAGGCCCAACTCCCGAGGTAAGTCCCTTTTAATGCAGGAAAACCCAGCCTTCCCGGCAGCCCTCGCTTCACCATTCCTTCTCTCCTCGCCGCTCTGGCAAAATGGAAGAAAGTGAACTCACAGAAGAAACCCAGCAAACCATTAGACAGACAGTTGCACCAAAATTAAGCAGGAAAAAGGATGGAATCACACTCAATACACAAGAAAGGAAAGCACTAGAAGGACCAAAAAAGATAAATACATTGTTATCCTACTGCAGGCAAAGAATGCTTGACAGTCATTTTAAACCAAACAAACTACATTGAAAAAGCAAATGCATTGCTTGCAGATACTGACATTTACCAACAGATGGTGATAGATTGACCCCCCCCCCCCCCCACAACTAGAAAACCGAATCTCAACCCTACTGAAAAAAACTTCAGAAATCTGGAGAATTAAGTAAGACAGACTTCCAAAAAATGAAACCAAATGGGTCCAACATACCATGCTTCTACAGATTACCCAAAATTCATAAACCAGGAGCTCCCCTCAGACTCATAGTCTTGCTACCTGGAACATCAACTTACAAATTAGCCAAGGAGCTACACAAAAGACTAAAAAACTTAGTAGGAGACTCACGCCACTCCACCAACTCCACCCAAGAATTCCTGAAAACCATCAAAGACACCAAGAAAGAAGAGGATGAAATAATGGTCTGTTTTGACGTAACAGCCCTGTTCACATCCATCAACATTAATCTGGCCAAGGAAACACTGATGATACTATTAGAAGACCCAAAGACACATACACCAAACAGACCAACTTCATCAACAAGCAATACCATCAAGCTAGTGGACCTATGCCTTTCCACCCACTTCACTTTCAATAATGAAACCTACAGACAAACCAATGGAACGCCCATGGGGTCTCCAATATCAGGGTTCTTAGCAGAGACAGTAATGCAGAGACTTGAACAAACTGCTCTGCCAACCATCCAACCCAAACTTTGGGCCGCTACGTAGGTGATACCTTTGTCATTGCTAAATGAAACAAATTAGAGGAAACCTTCAAGACCATCAATAATATCCTTGCTGGCATAAAATTTGCTGAAGAGGAGGAAAACAGCAACAAACTGCCATTCTGGGTGTCACAGTAGAGAGAACAGCCGATGGGGAATTTCAAACCAGCATTCACAGGAAAACAACATATACAGACCAAATACTGAACCACCGAAGCAATCATCCCAACGCCCAAAAACAAAGCTGCATTAGAACATTCTTTCAACAAGCCACCATACACTACAGCACAGAGGAACTATGAGGAGCAGAGGAAAATCAATTATACAGCGTATTCAAAATGAACGGGTACCCAATGAACGCAGTCCGCCGATTTCTCAGCAACAAACCCAAACAAGTAAACAAAATGCATCCAGAAACCCTAGCCACTCTCCCCCAAATCAAAGACATCTCAGAAATGACAGCCAGATTACTCAGACGTCTTGGCATCATGGTAGCCCACAAACCCACCAACACACTAACACAGCAGCTAATGAACTTGAAAGACCCTATACAGACAACAAGCGAAACTAATGTATTTTAGGAAATATCTTGCAAGAACTGTAACAAACACTACATTGGACAAACAGGCAAAAAAACTAGCCACCAAGATACATGAACATCAACTAGCCATAAAAAGACATGACCCACTCTCACTAGTATCCTTACATACAGATGAGGAAGGACACCACTTTGACTGGGACTACACATCCATCCTGGGACAAGCCAAACAGAGAGACGCACGAGAATTCCTAGAAGCATGGCATTCCAACCGGAACTCTATCAACAAACACATCGACTTGGATCCCATTTACCATCCCCTGAGAATAAAAACAGGAAATGACATAACCACAGAAAATGACATCACCAACCCAAGGAAACCTAAACACATAAATAGAAAGCGGGTCATAACACTAGTGCTTCACCGGAGGTTCACTGATGATGTTATCTAATATGGTAACAAAATATCTGAAAACAAACCTTCCAGCTCAGCGAGCAAACTTACATCCAGAAAAGGAGGTCTCATTGAATATAGTAAAGATAGTTTATCACAGGATAAAAAGGAAATCCATGAGGGGAGAAGAGAAGTAAAAAACCTCAAGTGTTTTCACTGCAGTTAAGTAGGACACATGAAGTCACAGTGTTGGCTGTTTAAGAAAAGCACTGGAAAAATGGATGCTGTAAAACAAGATAAGTCAATGGGTATTATTAAAGTGGTAAAGGAGATCCCAATGGAAGCCAAAAAGCTACCAAAGAAAGTACAACCTGGTCAGGGGTTGGTTAATAAGACAGTACCACACCTCTTTAAAGAATTTACCTGTGCAAATAAGGTTTACTTATGTACCAGGAAATTAGATTATATATATTAGATTATATTACTTACAGCGTGGGAACAGGCCCCTCGGCCCAACAAGTCCACACCGACGCGCAAACCCACCCAGACCCATTCCCCTACATTTTACCCCTGCCCCTTACACTACGGGCAATTTAGCATGGTCAATTCACCTAACCTGCACATTTTTGGACTGTGGGAGGAAACCGGAGCACCCGGAGGAAACCCACGCAGACACGGGGAGAATGTGCAAACTCCACACACTCAGTCACCTGAGGCGGGAATTGAACCCAGGTCTCTGGCGCTGTGAGGCAGTAGTGCTAACCACTGTGCCACCATGCCGCCCATGAGAAATGTAGGTAAAGAAATTAAAATTTTAAGAGATACAGGAGCAAGTCAATCTTTGATGGTGAGAGATGATTAGGATGGTGTGATCGAAAAGGAGTTTTGTCAGACTAGGTGATAATATATGGAAATCACATTGAGTATTCCATTGTAATAGGTGAGATTGAATGTCTGGTGAAAAGTGGTGAAGTAGTGATAGGAGTAATAGAAAAATTGTCTGCTCTGGAGATAGTTTATCGTTGGAAATGACACAACTGGATCACAAGTGGTAGTGATGCCTATTATGTGAAAAGCCAGTGAAAAATTAATCAACTGAAATGTTACAGGAAGTATATCCTGGGAATTTTCCTGACTATAGGGTGACAAGGTCACAAAGTCACACGTTGAAACTGGAGGAGAAATCAAAGAGTAAAGATAAGGAAGTTGTCTTATATTTAATAAGATTGTTTGATCAAATGTTTGAGGAAAAACAAGTACAGGTGAAGGACAAAATGGATACTTTTAGTTCAGATAGGTTAGTTGAATTACAACAAAAAGATGAAAAGAAATACAGCAGTTGTATCAAAACGCATACACAGAACAAGAATCTGAGTATACACTGTATCCTAGGATATTACCTCCTTAAAAATGAAGTCTTGATGAGGAAATGGAGAACACCACATATTCAGGCAGATGAAAAATAGACAGAAGCTCATCAAGTTGAATTAATGGTGAGTTACAGAGAAGAGGTTGCGATGCTGCTGCTCTTTTAACAAGAATATGTTGTCCATGGCTTTTATTTTCAGAGAGGTCATAAAATATACTCTGAAAAGTCCAAGTTTGAAGGGTTTTAGGGCTAATTTGATTAAGGCTAACAGATACTGCCTCAGGAAAAAGGCTTTCAAGTTAAAACAAACTTGTACAATGAAAGGGGGGTGGACAGTTCTCCCAGCTCAGCTTTATCCTGGTTTACAAAGTTAAAAATCACACAATACCAGGTTATAGTCCAACAGGTTTAATTGGAAGCACTACCTTTCGGAGTGCCGCTCCTTCATCAGATGATTGTGGAGGACAAAATTGTAAGGCACAGAATTTATAGCAAAAACTTACAGTGTGATGTAACTGAAATTATACATTGAAAAATATCTTGAAATACCACCAACACTCTCAAACAAAAACTAACAAACTTAAAAGACCCAGTACAACCCATGGACAACACCAACGTCATCTATAAAATTCCATGCAAGGACTGCCACAAACACTACGTAGGACAAACAGGAAGAAAGTTAGCCACCAGGATACATGAACACCAGCTAGCGACAAAAAGGCAAGACCCCCTCTCCCTCATAGCCCTACACACGGATGAAAAAAACCACCACTTCGACTGGGACAACACATCTATCCTGGGACAGGCTAAGCAAAGACATGCCAGAGAATTCCTAGAGGCCTGGCACTCCAACCATAACGCCATAAACAAGCACATAGATCTAGATGCTATCTATCAACCCCTCAGAAAACGAACAGGAAATGACATCACCACAAACCCCAGGAACCCCATCCAGGAGAAAGATATAAATAGAAAGAAGGAGACAACAGCTTCACTTCACTTGGAGGTTGCCACTGATGATGTTACCTAGCCAGGTAATGAAACATCTGGATATCAAACCTACAGCTCAGCGAGCAAACCTACACCCTAAATCACATGGTGAGATATGTGGGAATAAACTGGGAAATACTAACATGATTATGCAAGATATTGGAAATGTTGTTCCAATCAAGCAACATCCTTGTTGACTTAACCCTCAAAAATTGGCACAGGTTCAAATAGAGATTAAAAAACATGTTCAGAGACGACATAATTGAAGTGAATTGCAGTGACTGGTGTTCACCCATAGTAATGGTGCTAAAAATTAGATGGTACTCAACAGTTATGTGGGGACTATCACAAAGTCAATGCATTACAAAATCTGATTCAAATCCTATTCCACAAACAGAAGAATATATTGAGAAGGTAGGACATGCAACTTACGTTTCAAAATTGGATTTACTCAGTGGATACTGGAGGTACTTTTATCCAAAAGAACAAAGGAAGTTGCAGCTTTTGTGACACAGAATGGACTTAACCAGCTTGAGGTCTTGCTATTTAGTATGCCATATTTCAAAGGCTAACCAATGAGGTCATTTTGGGATTACCCAATCACAAGATAATCTTGTGATTTATAGTCACACATGAAAGGAACGTTTGAAGCATGTAGCAGATTTATTTGCTTGACTTTGGGAGACAGGCTTGGTGATAAACCTGGCTAAGAGTGAGTTTGCTTAAGCTGAAGTCACATTTGTAGGCCATAGCATTGGACATGGATAGATGGCCCCATGGGATGTAAAACAAAGGTTACTGGGAAGTTTCTCATACCATGGGTGAAAAGGGAAGTGTTAGTATTCCTGGGACTGAGTGATTTTTATTGAAAATTCATACTAAATTTTAGTAGCATGGTTGCTCCACTGACTGAAGTGCAGAAAATTTCAGTAGACAGAAGAATGTCAGAAGGCATTTGACAGCCTGAAAGCTGTGCTAACCACTGTTCCAGTGTTAGCCACACATAATTACGCAAAGCTATTCAAGGTGGCTATCGATGTGAATGACATGGGTGTTGATGCTGTAGTCTTACAAGAAATCGATGAGAAGATAGAAAGACCTATTGGGTATTTTTCCAGAAAGTTGAATATTCATCAACAAAAAAAATCCACAATTGATAAAGAAACCTTGAGCTTGGTGTTGTCAGTAATGTATCTGAGATAATTGCATACACAGATCATAACCCTTAACGTTTTGGAAAAATTTAAAGATAAAAATACCAGACTGTTTAGATAGAGTTTATTATTGCAGCTATTCAATTTGTAAATTATAAATGTAGTAGTATGAGAGAACATAATTTCCAATGCGTTGTCACAACTTTGATGACCGATGGTGAAGGTGTTTGGTGGCAGAACATATGGATTGAATTGCTCTGTAGTATTGAATGTTTGCATGCTTGGAGTCAGTGTAATGTACTCACAGTGTAAGATGAAAGGGTTTTAAAAATGAAGCTGCTACATCTTTCTCTCTGGTACAGCTAAAAGCTTGAGTTGTCTTCCTGCTGCCAGAATCGCACGTGACAAAATCTGTTTTACTGAATTTGTTTTCACAAAGGATATGTTTATGGGATGTTGCTATATTGGAACAGTTGCTGATTAGTAGTTAAATAATCTATTATTCTGTTATGTATTCCAATAGAGTTAAGGTTAGACCAATTCTTCTTTAATCTGGTCCACTAACCCAATCACAAGGACAGGGATAACATTAATCCTGAATCCAACAATGACCTCTAAGTCTCACACTGAGCCTAAAATCAACAATAATCCTAACTTTATCACAAGGACAGGGATAACAACCTAATAATAACACTAACCTTAACCCTTCTCAGGGACAGCGATAACAGTAACCTTAACCCTAACCCGACACTAATCCTATCACATGCACAGATATAATGCTAACACTACCCTACTGCAAGGTCAATGATAACATTGACCCTAAACCCAACACTAACCCTAAACCCCACAGTGACCCTAAACCTCACACTAACACTAACCCTATTAGAATCATCGAACCATAGAAATGATACAGCACAGAAGGGACCCATTAGGCTCATCTTGACCATGACAACCCAGATGCCCTTTCTAATCCTATTTTCCTGCAAACAGCCTACAGCCCTGCAGTTAACAGCACTTAAGGTACTTTTCAAAAGAGTTTAAGATCTCTGCCTTCACCACCAACTGAGGCAGTGAATTCCAGACACCACCACCCTCTGCATAAAAAACCTTTTGCTGATGTCCCCTCTAATCCTTCTACCATTTTGCTTGAATCTATAACCCATGGATTTCAACTCTCTGTCACACAAGTTCTTTCTTCTTCACTTCTAACAGTTCCCACTTTTTCATGAACTATCCTTTTGCTGTTTACTTTTTAAAATTCATTCATAAAACATGGGCTTCTCTAGCTAGACCAGCATTTATTGCCCATCCTGAATTGCCAAGTGGGCATTTAACAGCCAACCACATTGCTGTGGGTCTGGAGTCATATGTAGGCCAACCAGGTAAGGACCTTTCCTAAAGGACATCAGTGACCCAGATGAGTTTTTCTTGAAACCTGGACTAGGACTCCCAAGTCCCTTTACACTTCAGATTTCTGAATTTTCTCCCCATTTAGAAAATAGTCCATACCTCTATTCTTTCTATCAAAGTGCATGACCTCACATTTCCCATGTTGTATTTCATTTGCCACTTCTTTGCCCACTCTCCTGATCTGTCTAAATCTTTCTGCAGCCTTCTCGCCTCCTCAATACTACCTGTCCCTCCACCTATCTTTGTATCATCTCCCGTGTGGCACCTTGTCAAAGGCCTTCTGGAACTCCAGGTCGATAACATCTGTTGGCTCTTCTTGGTCTAATCTGCTCATTACTTTCCCAAAGAATTCTAACATATTTGTCAGGCATGACTTCCCCTTGATGAAATCATGCTGACTTTGCCCTATTTATCATGCACTTCCAAGTATTCAGAAATCTTATCCTTCACAATGGACTCAAATCGTACCAATGACTGAGGTCAGGCTAATTGGCATGTAATTTCCCATCTTTTGCCTTACTCCCTTCTTATATAGAGGCTTACATTAGCGATTTTCCAGTCCTCTGGGAACCTCCCTGATTCAGTGATGGCTGAAAGATCACTACTAAAGCCTCCACTATGTCTTCAACTGTCTCCTTCCGAACTCTAGAGTGTAGCTCATCTGGTCCAGGCGATTTATCCATTTTCTGAACTCTCTGAGCCTGTCCAAGTCTTTCCAAGCCTCCCCACTTCCTCAACACTATGTCCCTCCACCTATCTTTGTGTCATCTGCAAGCTTAGCAAACATGTCAGTTAGAGTCATAGAAATATACAGCACAGAAACAGAACCTTTGGTCCAACTCGTCCATGCCAAACAGATATCCGAATCTAATCTAGTCCCATTTGCCAGCACTTGGCCCATATCCCTAGAAACCCTTCCCCCTATTCATATATCCATCCAGATGCCTTTTAAATATGGTAATTGTACCAGCCTCCACCACTTCCTCAGGTAGCCTATTCCATACACGCGGCACCCTCTGCGTGAAAAAGTTGCCCCTTAGGTGCCTTTAAAATTTTTCCCTTCTCACTCTAAACCTATGCCCTCTAATTATTGACTTCACATCCCAGGGAAAAGACCTTGTCTATTTACCCTATACACACCCCACATGATTTTATAAACCTCTACAAGGTCACCCCTCAGCCTCCAATGCTCCAGGGAAAATATCCCCAGCCTATTCAGCCTCTCCCTATAGCTCAAATCCTCCAACACTGGCAGCATCCTTGTAAATCCTTTCTGAACCCTTTCAAGTTTTACAACATCCTTTCTATAGGAGGGAGACCAGAATTGCACACAATATTCCAAAAGTGGCTTAACCAATATCCTGTACAGTCATAACATGATCTCCCAACTCCTATATTCAATGCTCTGACCAATAAAGGAAAGCATACCAAATGCCCTTTTCACTATCCTATCTACCTGCAACTCCACTTTCAAGAAACTATGAACCTGCACTCCAAGGTCTCTTTGTTCAGCAACATTCACTCGGACCTTACCATTAAGTGTATAAGTGCTGCTATGATTTGCCTTTCCAAAATGCTGCACCTTACATTTATCTAAATTAAACTTCATCTGCCACTCCTCAGATCAAGATCCCATTATATTGTGAGGTAACCTTCTTCGCTGTCCACTGCTCCTCCAATAGTTTTTTTTCTGGATGGCAAGATATAACTAATAAGATGCCACAGGGTTCAGTCCTTGGACCCCAGCTATTTACAATCTACCTTAACGACTTGGATATTGGGACAGAAGGCTCCATAGCCAAATGTGTGGATGACACAAAAATAGGTAGGATGGTAAATTGCAATGAGAAAATAAGAACCTGACTGATGGATATAGATAGGTTAGGAGAGTGACCCAAAATGTGGCAAAAGGAGTTTAATGTGTTTAAGTGTGAGGTTATGCATTTGGGTTGTAAAAATGGGAAGGGTTATGGAGAGAAGCCATGAAAATGGAGGTGAAGAATGTATCAGTCGTGATCAAATGGCAGAGCAGACGCTATATATATCTTGCTCCTATACCTTAGGAACTTAAGTACATGTAACTACAATAAAAATTTGGGTCAGAGCCTTTGTAACATCTACCCTCACCTCCCACAGTAGCCTGTAATAAACTCATCCAGATCTGGGAATCTGTCCACTTAAGCTTCCAAAATTTCCAATAGCTCCTCATTCCATGTGTCAATCTGCTCAAGAAGTTCAACTACATCTTCCTTCACCCCACTGATATTTAGTTTTTAAAACTTTAAAATGATCTAGACTAAGTGTGGATTAAGGGAAGCCAGCACAGACTTGTCTAAGGAAAATTATGTTTCTCTAATTTGATCCAAGACTTCAATGAGGTACTGTGGTTGAATGTAGTATCTGTGCACTTTACCCTGGTTGGGGGGGGGGAGGTCTAAGACTAGAGCTCACAGTCTCAGAGTATGAACTGACTGAGCTTCCGCAGCCCTCTGTGGCAGAGAATTCCAAAGGTACACAATCCTTTGAATGAAAAAAAACCTCATCTTGTTTCTAAATCGCATCTGCTTATTTTTAAAGAAGGTGCCTCCTGGTTCTAGATTCCCCAACCTATGGAAACATATCACCTAATCTACCCTGTCAATCACTAAGTAATTTCTAAGTTTCAATGAGTTCAACCGTCTTTCTTCAAGATTCTAATGAATCCAAGTGCAGTTTGCCCAATCTCTCTTTGTGAGACGGTCTCACTTTCCCAGAAATAAGTCTGGTGAACATTTGTTGTGCTCCCTCTATGGCAAGAATATCATTCCTGAGATAAGGAGATCAAAACTACATTATTCCAGGCACAGTCTAACCTAGATTCTGTACAATTGAAGCAAGATTCCTGAACTCAAAAGTTTCTTACAATAAAGGCTATCATTCCATTAGCCTTCCTAATAGCTTGTTGCACCTGAATGTTAGTCTTCAATGACTTATTGACAAGAATATCCAGGTCCCTTTGTAGATCTGCACTATCCATCCTCTCAGCATTTAATAAATACTCTGCATATCTGTTTCTCCTAAAGTAGATAATCTCTTATTTTTCAATATTATTCTCTATTTGCCTTGTTCTAGCCCATTCACTAAATTTGTCCAAATTCCCCTAAAGCCACTTTACATCTTCATCACACACACTTAGTTTTTGTTCTCTACAAACTTGTAATTACTTTTAGAACCCACCACAAAATTGTTGATATATGCTGTGAGCAGCTGGGGCCCAAGTACTAATCCTTACTGATGTCACAAAGCTAGTCCTTTTGTTTCTAAAATCTGTTCCTTGGCTCAAGGATACTCTGTCATTGATTTTTTTTTTCAGAAAAGTAATTAGATTAGATTACTAGATTAGATTAGATTACTTACAGTGTGGAAACAGGCCATTCGGAACATTGCCTCGTTCGTAACAGGTTGGGGGCTCTTTGCGGGATTTTAAACAGCGAGTGGTAGATGCTAGTGTCTTTATTTCGGGTGTTGGTTTGGTTGGGTCGACAAAGCTTGGAATAGTAATGGTTCTTTCAGTCACCACAAGGTTTCTGGAAGTGGATGCGGTGCCTTTGGAAGTTTTGCAAAAAGTGAATAAGATCAAGCTGCGGGAATTCACAGAGAAGCTGGCTAATTCTGTGAGGAAAGCAGAGATAATTACAGCAGTAGCTCAGCATGTAAACCTGCTGGAGAAACCATCAGAAATTATAAAGATGGCAAAAAATTCAATTACAAATGAAGCAGCTTGAGATAGAGGCAAGAGATAAGGAAAGGGCAGCAGAAATTAAACAGTTTGAATTATGATTGGAAGCAGAAGAGAGGGAAAAAGAGAGAACAAAGAAAGAAAAAGAGCTTTTGAACTTCAAAAACTGAAACTTAAAAAAGAAAGTCAGCTTAAACAGGTGGCGATAACACGGGGATCGAGTTTAAGAGCCGCGAGGTTTTGCTGCAGCTCTACAAGTCCCTGGTGAGACCACACTTGGAATATTGTGTCCAGTTCTGGTTGCCCTACTATAGGAAAGATACAGAGGTTTTGGAGAGGGTGCAAAGAAGGTTTACCAGGATGCCGCCTGGACTGGAGGGCTTGCCTTATGAAGAAAGGTTGAATAAACTCGGACATTTCTCTCTGGAGAGAAGGAGTAAGAGAGGAGACCTGATTGAGTTATACAAGATAATGAGAGGAATAGATAGAGTTAATAGTCAGAGACTTTTCCCCAGGGCAGGATTGACTGGTACGAGGGGTCATAGTTTTAAGATAATTGGGAGAAAGGTATAGAGGAGACATCAGAGGTAGGTTCTTTACGCAGAGAGTTGTGATTACATGGAATGCATTGCCAGTGGTGGTGGTGGAAGCAGAGTCATTAGGGACATTTAAGTGACTACTGGATGTGCACATGGATAGCAGTGTGTTGAGTGGTGTGTAGGTTAAGTTATTATATTTTACATTATGGTGTATTAGTGTTCATTAGCAGAGGGATTGAATTCAAGAGTCGTGAAGTGATGTTGCAACTGTACAGGACTTTGGTTAGGCCACATTTGGAGTACTGTGTGCAGTACTTTAGGAAAGATGTGGAAGCTTTGGAGAGGGTGCAGAGGAGATTTAACAGGATGTTGCCTGGAATGGAGAATAGGTCGTACGAGGATAGGTTGAGAGTGCTAGGCCTTTTCTCGTTGGAACGGCGAAGGATGAGTGGTGACTTGATAGAGGTTTATAAGATGATCAGAGGAATAGATAGAGTAGACAGTCAGAAACTTTTTCCCCGGGTACAACAGAGTGTTACAAGGGGACATAAATTTAAGGTGAAGGGTGGAAGGTATAGGGGAGATGTAAGGGGTGGGTTCTTTACCCAGAGAGTGGTGGGGGCATGGAATGCGCTGCCTGTGGGAGTGGTAGAGTCAGAATCTTTGGTGACCTTTAAGCGGCAATTGGATAGGTACATGGATGGGTGCTTAAGTTAGGACAAATGTTCGGCACAACATCATGGGCCGAAGGGCCTGTTCTGTGCTGTATTGTTCTATGTTCTATGTTCTATTAGGATTAAACCCTGGCACAACATCGTGGGCCAAAGGGCCTGTTCTGTGCTGTACTTTTCTATGTCCTATGTCCTATAAAAGCTGAGGATAGGTTCAGTGAGGAAGAGAGTGAGGATGAGCAAGCCCCTGGTAGTTAGAAGCCTAGTGAGAAACTGTTTAGGTGTGTTCTAGTATTGCCTAAATTTGATGAGAAGGATGTGGAAGCCTTTTTCATCTCATTTGAAAAGGTGGCAATGTGGGTTTTGTTGATCCAAAGCAAACCTGTAGGTAGGGCTAGTGAGGTATTCGCATCACTATCAGAGAAGGTACCTGGGGAGTATGAGGAGGCGAAAAAAGCCATTTTAAGTGCACATGAGCTTGTAACAGCAGCGTACAGACAGCATTTAAGGAATCTAAGGAGGGACCCAGGTCAAACCTATATTGAGTTTGAAAGGATCAAAGAGTAATTTCAATAGATAGATAAGAGCTTTAAAAATTGAGCAAACTTATGATGCCCTTAGAGAGGTAATTATTTTGGAGGAATTCAAAACTTCACTGCTTGAAGTAGTGCGAACTCATGTGGAAGAGCAGAGAGTTAAAACAGCGAGGATAGCAGCTGAAGGGGCTGATGATTATGAGCTGGTCCATAAACCACAGTTTGGCTTCCAGAAACAATTTCAGAGAATGAGGGATAGAAATGGGAGCAAAGAGAAATCCTCATGTGGAAAGGGAAAGGTAGATCTCAGTGAAGATCATAAGGATAACCTATTACAGGGTAAAAAAGAAACCCTTGATGGGGACAAAGAAGTTAAAAAGTGCCGGTGTTTTCATTGTAATAAAGTGGGCCACACGAAATCACAGACTTGTTGGGCTAAGAGAAAGCCAGAGGTAGGAAAATCAGACAAGCCTGGGAGTTTTGTTGGACTAGTAACAAAAAGCATAAGGGAAGTTGGACAACTGCCTCACAGAATACAAGATGATCAGAGGTTGATTAAGCAGGAAATGCCAGATCTGCTTAAAAATATACTTGCAAGGGTAAAGTTTATTCACATAGGCCAGGAGCAGTAGGTAAGGAGGTTACAATATTAAAGGACATGGGATCCTGTAATGCTGAAGGATGAGGAGATATGTACTCCTGAGGGACTATTGCCAGAAAAGTTACAGGTAACAGGAATTCATGGTGAGACAAAAAAAATGCTCAAATACGTAAAGTGAGGCTAGAGAGTCCAGAGAAGAGTGGAGAATTTGTGGTAGGAGTACTGGACAAACTCTCAGCTCCAGGAATACAATTTGTCATTGCAAATGATAAAGCTGATTCATTGGTAGGCGTGCTGCCTACTCTAGTTGAAAAGCCAGTGGAGACATAGTCAACTGAAGACATGAAGAACATTTTTCCAGGAATTTTCCCTGATTTTCCCTGAAACAGGAGAGATCAAAAGGCACAGATAAGGAAGCTGACAGAGTTATCTGAAACTTTCTTTGATCAGATAAGTGGAACAGAGAAGGAGCAAATAGGTAACATGCCAGTATCTTTAGCTCTGCTAAGCTGATTGAGTTACCGCAGAAAGATGATGAGTTAAAACAGTTGTATCAAAAGGCATTTACAGACGAGAGTGAATGCATTCCTGTGTGTTATTACTAAACAAATGATGTCTTAATGAGGAAATGGAGACCATCACACATTCAAGCAGATGAGAAATGGGCAGAGATACATCAAATTGTTTTGCCCGTATGGTATAGAAAGTAAGTGCTGTGAGTGGTGCATGAGCTACCACTTGGTGGTCATTTAGGGGTGAGGAAAACACAGGTTAAAATACAAAGATGTTTTTACTGGCCTGGCCTACACCAAGATTTGGTTGAATTTTGCCAGACGTGTCAGCTAATCAGAAAACCACAGGCAGTAATAAACTCTACACCTTTAATACCTATTCCAGCATTTGAGGAACCTTTCACAAGAGTCTTGATTGATTGTGTAGGTCCTCCACGTCAAACAAAAAGTGGGAATAAGTATTTATTAACAATTATGGATGTGTCGACTTGATTTCCAGAGGCAATCCCATTACACAACATCATAGCTAACTGGGTTGTAGAAGAATTACTTAAGTTTTTTTTTAACGAGGTATGGACTACCAAGAGATATCCAATCAGATCAAGGATCAAACTTCACATCCAAATTATTCAAGGAAGTTAACTTGTGAATAAAGCAATTCAAATCTACTGCGTACCATCCAGAATCGCACAAAGCACTAGAGAGATGTCATCAAACACTAAAGACCATGTTACGGGCTTATGGTCAGGATTATCCAGATGATTGGGATAAGGGAGTTCCGTTTGTACTTCTTGTGATCAGAGATGCACCGAATGAATCGACCAAATTCAGTCCATTTGAATTAATTTTTGGGCATGAAGTAAGAGGACTGTTAAAATTCATTAAGGAGAAATTAATAAGTCAGAATTCAGAGATCACCCATTTGGACTATCTGTCAAATTTTAGAGAATGATTAAATAGAGCTGGAGAGTTGGCTAGACAGCACTTAAAACTATCACAGCATACAATGAAACAAGATGCGGATAAGAAATCACAAATTCACAATTTTGCAACTGGGGATAAGCTATTGGTGTTACTTCCAGCAACAGGTGAGCCTTTAAAAGCAATGTTTAGTGAACTGTATCAAATTGAGAAGAAATTGAGTTACCTTCCACAACAAAATTGAAATGACCTGAAAGAGTTATTCCTATCACATGAGGAGGTATTCAGAAATAAATGGGGCAGCACTGACCTAATTGTGCATGATGTAGATATAGGAGATATAGGAGATGCTGTTCCAATTAAGCAACATCCTTATAGGCATGATCCTCTAAAGTTGGCACAGGTTCAGGTGAAGATAGAGCACATTCTCCAAGATGGCATAATCGAAGTGAATTACAGTGAGTGGAGCCCGCCCATTTTCATGGTGCCAAAGGCAGATGGTACCCAATGGTAATGTATGGACTATCGCAAAGTCAATGCCGTTACAAAGACTGATGCATATCAATTCCAAGGTTGGAGGACTGTGTCAAAAAAGTGGGACAAGCAACTTTCGTTTCTAAGTTGGACCTCTGTCAGAGAGAGCAAAAGCAAATTCGCCTTTTGTAATGCCAAATGGACTATATCAGCTTAAAGTTATGTTATTTGGTATGAAAACGCTCCAGCCACATTTCAGAGACTGACTAATAAGGTTATTGCCAGAACACCCAACTGTGTGGTGTATATCGATGACCTGGTGATTTCTAGTCACTCATGGAAGAAACATTTACAGTATTTATCGGACTTGTTCGATTGACTTCGGAAGGCAGGCTTGGTGGTAAACCTGGCTAAAAGTGAATTTGCCAAAGCCCAAGTCACCTTCCTGGGCCATGTTATTGGACACGGATAAATGGCCCCAAGGGATGTGAAAATGAAAATAATTGAGGAAGTTCCTACGCTTTCGATGAAAAAAAGCAGGACTACGGTTCCTGGGATTGAGTGGATTTTACCTAAAGTTTGTGTCGAACTTTAGCAGTGTGGCTGCTCCATTCACCAAATTGTTAAAAAAAGGGCGAAAAGTTTCAGTGGACAGTGGTTGTCAAAAGGCATTTGACAGCCTAAAAACAGAAGAAGGGACTCGTGCCTGAAACGTCGATTCTCCTGCTCCTTGGATGCTGCCTGATCTGTTGTGCTTTTCCAGCCATACATTTTCAGCTCTTGATCTCCAGCATCTGCAGTCCTCACTTTCCCCTCTAATCTCCAGCACCTGAAATCCTCACTTTCACCTAGCCTAAAAACTGTGTTAACCACTGCCCAGTATTAGCCACACCGGATTACACAACGCCTTTCAAGGTGGCTGTCAAAGCCAGTGATGTTGGTGTCGGTGGAGTGCTCCTGCAGGAGAGTGATGAGGGAATAGAAATACCCATTTGGTACTTTTCCCAGAAGTTGAACGTTCATCACCAGAAATTCAACAGTAGCGAAAGACACTTTGAGCTTGGTGTTAGCATTACAACATTTCAGTGTTTATATTACCAGCAATGCATCTGAGACAATCGTATACACTGATCACAACCCATTGACATTTGTGCAAAAATTTAAGGACAAAAATGCCAGACTGTTTAGATGGAACTCGTTGTTTCAGCCATTCAATTTGACAATTGTGTGTTTGACAGGTCGCAAAAATGTGATTGTCGATGTGTTATCAAGACTCGAATGAGATATGGGGGCATTTGGTGGCAGGTCTGCTGAGGCCTGAAATTGCATGTAGTTGTGCATGTTTGCATGTTTATAGTTAGTATAGTGTAGATATGTGTTTAGACTACTAACCGGACTTTTGTAAGGTTAAAAATGAAGCCATCTATTGGTATTGATGGTGGGAGGGGGTGGGGGGAGTGGAAGTGTCATGAAGCTAGTCCTTTTGTTTCTAAAAGCTGTTCCTTAGCTCAAGGATACTCGGTCTTGATTTTTTTCAGCGATGTAATAAACAAGGCCGGGCTCTGATCAGACTGGTTTGGTACAGAAAGGAAAGGGATTTTGAGAGGCCTTTTGTTTATGTGTAAACAGATGAGACTTCAGGTCAAAGAGGTCATGTTTTAGAAGTGACCTGTAGAACGAAGGGGGAGTGGTCAACTCTCTAGCTGAGCATTTAGTTCAGTCCAGAACTGGTTGGGAGTTCAACAGTGAGCTGTGTGGAAACTCTCTCTTCTGCCCTTCTAATTTCAACCTGTAAGCAGCTGACCCTTTTTTTGTACTGTGTTTTAAAGGGGGTTTGCTTATTGGGACTATTGTGTATATTCAGAACAGTATAATTAAGTCTAGTTTGGATAGACTGAGATCTGTAGGGGTTCTTTATTCTGTTCTTTGGTGTTTCATTGTGTAACTTTGTGAATCAATTTTTGTCTGTTTAAAAACCTGGTAGTCAACCTCGCTAACGTACTCCGGGTAATTTTCACTGTACACTTATCGAAGCAAATTGCAAAGTTATGGTCTGTCTTCTTAAGAATGTTTCAAGTGTTTTGGAAAATATAGGGGTTGATGGATTCTCAGGCACGGACAGCCAAGTTTCTGCTATTGAGACTGGCTGTAACGTAATGAGAGGGACATTAGTTTCCAAGCGATCGATTGTGTTAGGGGACTCTGTAGTCCGAGGCACAGATAGACATTTCCGTGGCCAGCAGTGAAAAAAATCAGACTGGCGTGTTGCTTCCCTGGTGCCAGGATCAAGGATGTCTCAGAGAGGGTGCAGAATGTTCTCAAGGGGGAGAGGGACCAGCAAGAGGTCATTGGAACCAACGACATAAGAAGAAAAAAGGTTGAGATTCTGAAGGGAGATTACAGAGAGTTAGGCAGGAATTTAAAAAAGGTCCTCGAGAGTAGTAAAATCTGGATTACTCCTGTGCTACAAGCTAGTGAGGGCAGGAATAGGAGGATAGAGCAGATGAATATATGGACTTCAGTAAGGTGTTTGACAAGGTTCCCCACGGGAGACTGATTAGCAAGGTTAGATCTTATGGAATACAGGGAGAACTTGCTATTTGGATACAGAACTGGCTCAAAGGTAGAAGACAGAGGGTGGTGGTGGAGGGTTGTTTTTCAGACTGGAGGCCTGTGACCAGTGGTCACAAGTAGAGCTGGATCCACTATCTTTCATCATTTATATAAATGATTTGTAGGTGAGCATAAGAGGTACAATTAGTAAGTTTGCTGATGACACCAAAATTGGAGGTGTAGTGGACAGGGAAGAAGGTTACCTCATATTACAATGGGATCTTGATCAGATGGGCCAATGGGCTGAGAAGTGGCAGATGGAGTTTAATTTAGATAAATGTGAGGTGCTGCATTTTGGGAAAGCAAATCTTGGCAGGACTTATACACTTAATGGTAAGACCCTGTGGAGTGTTGCTGAACAAAGAGACCTTGGAATGGAGGTTCATAACTCCTTGAAAGTGGAGTCACAGGTAGATAGGATAGTGAAGGCAGCGTTTGGTATGCTTTCCTTTATTGATCAGAGTATGGAGTACAGGAGTTGGGAGGTCATGTTACGACTGTACAGGACATTGGTTAGGCCACTGTTGGAATATTGCGTGCAATTCTGGTCTCCTTTCTATCAGAAAGATGTTGTGAAACTTGGAAGGGTTCAGAAAAGATTTACAAGGATGTTGCCAGGATTTGAGCTATACAGAGGTGGAACAGGCTGGGGCTGTTTTCCCTGGAGCGTCGGAGGCTAAGGGGTGACCTTACAGAGATTTATAAAATCATGAGAGGCATGGTTAGGATAAATAGACAGTCTTTTCCCGGGGTGGCGGTGTCCAGAACTAGACAGCATAGATTTAGGGTGAGGGGGGAAAGATATAAAGGAGACCTAAGGGACAACATTTTCACTCAGTGGGTGGTATGTGCATGGAATGAGTTGCCAGAGGAAGTGGTGGAGTCTAGTACAATTGCAACATTTAAGAGGCATATGGGTGGGTATATGAATACAAAGAGTTTGGAGGGATATGGGCCAGGTGCTGGCAGGTGGGAATAGATTGGGTTGGGATATCTGGTCGGTATGGATGAGTTGAACTGAAGGGTCTGTTTCCATGCTGTACATCTCTATGACTCTGAGTGGTCTTTACTTTAGATTACTAGATTACTTACTTACACTTTGGAAACAGGCCCTTCGGCCCAACAAGTCCACACTGACCCTCCGAAGAGCAACCCACCCAGACCCATTCCTCTATATTTACCCCTTCACCTAACACTATGGGCAATTTAGCATGGCCAATTCACCTAACCTGCACATTTTTTGGATTGTGGGAGAAAGCCGGAGCACCCGGAGGAAACCCACGCAGACACGGGGAGAATATGCAAACTCCACACAGTTGCCTGAGTCGGGAATTGAACCCGGTCTGGTCTAGTCCATAATACTGGTCATTGCCTGCCAATGTAAGAATGTCCAGTCATGTGTTAACTAATCATTAATCCAGACCAGCATATTAGCTCCTATCCTGTGTGCTTTAATATTTCCAAGCAGCCTCCTGAGGGAAATTTTATCAAAAACTTTCTCAAAATTTAAGTTTACATCGACAATCCACTCCTGTATCCAGTCTTGGCAACCATGTAATATTCTGCAGTGGCAATTCAATCATACTCAATTTTCTCTGTTTGTCTTTCTCAACCATTTTGCAAATACTATATTCATTCAGGTAGAATGCCCTTAACTTTGTAATTTTGACATCATTCCCTTGGTTGTGTTTTTCCCATCTTCTAGTCTCCCTAGCATCTTTTCAAATCATGTTATCAACTTTAGCTCCTTCCAATTTGAGTTCTCTCTCATGTTTCTAACCCCTGACCTGCTAGTTTAAACCCACCCCAAAAGCACGAGTAAATCTCTCTGCAAGGATCTAATTCCTAATCCCATCAAGGTTTAACCAATCAAGTTTGTATCATACCTGACCAGAATTAGTCCCAATTACTCAGAAATCTGATTCCCCCTCTCAAACTAGTTCTCTAGTCATATATTAATTCTGCTTCATTACCAGGTTATTGGTACTGTAGACCATGCCTTCTGACTGATCTCCCACCCCAGAAGGTTGTCCTGCAGCTGTTCTGTAACATCTTTGATCCTAGCACCAGATAAGCAACACCATCGCATATCACATTTACTGCCACACCTGTCTGATCACCTGAAATGTTTCCTATAACTGTTGCCTTTGCATTCTTCCCCCAACCCCACACAGCTGTGTAACCATGGTGCATGGTCTTGGCTCTGAGGGGTCCAAAAGAAATACTGATTAGCAGATTTCCTTCCCTAAAGGATATTAGTGAAACAGATGGGTACTTAGCAACAAATAACGATGGTTTCATAATCACCATTAAACGAGACTAACTTTTTAAAATTCCAGATTTTAATTACATTTAAATGCCACAGTTGGAATTGAATCCATGCCCCTAGGGTATTAGCATGGTTGTCTGGATTACTAGCCCAGTGGCATTTCCACTACATCACTATCTCTCTGGCATTCTATCATGAAGATTGGTAGATACGGTAAAGATAGAAATCAGCCAAAATCTAATTGATGGATGAACAAGCACAAGAAGCTAATAGCCTTATTCCAGTTCTTGGATTCTATGTCGCATTGAATGTCCAGTTATGATCCCAGCTAAAATTACAACTGAAAAATTCAGATCCTAGCTGGATAGATTTGTTTTTAAAAAAGTCAACAAGGTAGCCTTTCACTAGAGTGGAGTAGATTTGGTTACAACAAATGAAAAGGTATAATGCAAAAGAAAATATAAGAGAACAATCAAGCTGTTCACTTAATTTCAAATGGTTCAAAACACAGGAACAGTCCAATGCTAACAGCATCATTTTACAGATCTGAAAGAGAGAATGTTCACTTCTCTCTCACATCTATAGATTTAATTTAAATGTTTCTTTCAATTTCTGGTCTTGAGGGTTTGCTGGCCTCATCCTTAATTCATCACACACTTGAGTTTAGACTCTCAATTTCAAATGACCCCTTTGGGGTTCTAACCGAATACTATCTGGAACTTTCAAAACTAAATTCCCTACACTGAAGTAACGTATTCCCTTAATGATTCTAAACTGACTCTTTAGGAGAAATAGTTTCATATGTCTAACTTCAACCACAACTTCTGAGAACTTACAAACAAAAACTTTCAAAGCAGAATATTTTCCTTGAGTAATATAAAAAATTGCTAATCATTCCAAAACAGAAAGCAAACTAATGCTAGTCAATGTTTACTCCGTCCGCTTCTAAATCTTTTGCAATACAAGCAAATCCCCATCATCACTCTAGAGAAGAGTCCTTTCACTCTGGTTTCAAAGAAATTCATGGCTCCAGAAATACTTACAAATTAATCATTATACTTCCTCATCCACAGATTCAATCAATAAGCACATCGACCTGGACCCAATATACCGACCACTGCAGTGGACAGCTGGAACTGACAACCGGAAGTGGCAGATTCAAACCACTACAAATGCCGGAGGAAAGATCACAGAAGCGCTTCACAGGAGGGTCCCAAGCACTGAGGATGTCACCTAGACAGGGGACGAAACGTCTGCAATACAAACTCCCAGTGCGGCGAACAGAACCACAACAACTATTCCAGTTTCATCCATATATTTATTCATTGATCATTTAAATGCCCTTAAAGTTGGTGAGTCTACTACTGTTGCAGGCATTGCGTTCCACACCTCTACTACTGAGTGAAGAAACTACCTCTGACATCTGTCCTATATCTACCACCCCTCAATTTAAATCTATGTCCCCTCGTGCTAGCCATCACCATCCGAGGAAAAATACTCTCACTGTCCACCCTATCTAACCCTCTGATTATCTTGTATGTCTCAATTAGGTCACCTCTCAACCTTCTTCTAACGAAAACAACCTCAATTCCCTCAGCCTTTCATTATAATACCAGCCCTCCATACCATACCATACATCCAAGTAAATCTCCTCTTCCAAAGCCTCCACATCCTTCCTATAATGAGGTGACCAGAACTGTATGCATTACTCCAATTGTGGCTGCACCAGAGTTTAGTACAGCTGCAGCATGACCTCATGGCTCTGAAACTCAATCCCTCCACCAATAAAAGATAACACACCATAGGCCTTCTTAACAGTCCTATCAACCTCGGTGGCAACTTTCAGGGATCTATGTACCTAGATGTAGAGATCTCTGCTCATCTACACTACAAGAATCTTACCATTAGCTCAGTACTCTGTATTCCTGTTGCTTCTTCCAAAAAGTGAATCAACTCTCACTTTTCTGCTTTAAACTCCATTTGCCACCTCTCAGCCCAGCTCTGTAGCTTATCTATGCCCCTCTGTAACCTGCAACATCCTTCAGCACTATCTACAATTCTATTGACTTTAGTGTCATCCGCAAATTTATTAACCCATCCTTCTACGTCCTCCGGGTCATTTATAAAAATGACAAACAGCAGTGTCCCTGTAACAGATCCAAAGTGGTACACCACAAGTAACTGAACTCCAGGATGAACACTTCCCATCAACCACACTCTCTGTCTTCTTCCAGCTAGCCAATTTCTGATCCAAACTGCTAAATCACCCTCAATCCCATGCCTCCATATTTTGTGCAGTAGCCTACCATGGGGAACCTTATCAAACGCCTTACTGAAATCCATATACACATCAACCACTTTACCCTCATCCACCTTTTTGGTCACCATCTCAAAGAACTCAATAATTAACTTATTCCTCTTTTATAATCTTTTCCAATACCTTACCCACAACTGAAGACTCACCGGTCTATAATTACCAGGGTTGTCTTGATACCCCTTCTTGAACAAGGGACAACATTGTTGTCCAGTCTTCTGGCACTATTCCTGTAGACAATGTAGGGACGGTATGGTGGCTCAGTGGTTAGCACTGCTGCCTCACAGTGCCAGGGACCAGGGTTCAATTCCAACCTCGGGCCACTGTGTACGTGTGTGGAGTTTGCATGTTCTCCCTGTGACTGCGTAGGTTTGCTCCAGTTTCCTTCCATAATCTAAAGATGTGTAGGTTAGATGAATTGGCCATGCTAAATTGCCCATTGTTTAGGGGTAAATAAGATAATAGGGTAGGGGAACACGGCTGGGTGGGTTATTCTGCAGAGGGTTGGTGTGGACTTGTTGAGCCGAAGGGCCTGTTTCCACACTATCATCATTCATAGAATCCCTATAAAGATCAAAGGCTATGCAATCTCCTCCCTAGCTTCCTAGAAAATCCTAAAATAAATCCCAGCTGGCCCATGGGACTTATCTATTTTCACACCACCTCCTTGAGAACATAGAACATAGAAGAATACAGTACAGTACAGGCCCTTCGGCCCTCGATGTTGCGCCGATCCAAGCCCACCTAACCTACACTAGCCCACTATCCTCCATTTGCCTATCCAATGCCCGCTTAAATGCCCATAATGAGGGAGATCAAGTCACCCTTAAACCTTCTTTTCTCCAATGAAAACAACCCCAAGTGCCTCAGCTTTTCCTCATACGATCTTCCTACCATACCAGGCAACATCCTGGTAAACCTCCTCTGCACCCGTTCCAGTGCCTCCACATCCTTCCTATAGTATGGCGACCAAAACTGCACACAATACTCCAGATGCGGCCGCACCAGAGTCTTATACAACTGCAACATGATCTCAGGACACCGGAACTCAATTCCTCTACCAATAAAAGCCAGTACGCCATATGCCTTCTTCACCGCACTATTTACCTGGGTGGCAACTTTCAAAGATCTGTGTACATGGACACCAAGATCCCTCTGCTCATCCACACTACCAAGTATCCGACCATTAGCCCAGTACCCTATCGAGAAGAGAACCTCAATCCCTTCTCGTCTAGTAGCCTGTATCCCAATATTATCCTATACAACATTGTCTTTTTCCAGTGCGAATACTGACAAAAAATATTAATTTAGTGCATCCCCTATCTCGTTGGGCCTCCACACACACAACTCCTCACTAATATCCTTGATTGACCCTAATCTTTCTCTAGTCATTCTTATATTCCTGATATACCTATAGGAAGCTTTAGGGTTTTCCTTGATTGTACCTGCTAACAACTTCTCTTATCCCCTCCTGGTCTTAGCTCTCCCTTTAGGCCCTTCCTGGCTAACTTGTAACTCTGAAGTGCCCTAGCTGCGCTTTCACATCTGATCCAACACAAGCCGCCTTCTTCCTCTTGACAAGTGATTCAACTTCTTTAGTAAACCATTGCCCCCTCACTTGACCACTTCCTCCCTGCCTGACAGGTACATACTTATCAAGGAGAAAGTGAGTCTGCAGATGCTGGAGATCAAAGTTGAAACTTTATTGCTGGAACAGCACAGCAGGTCAGGCAGCATCCAGGGAACAGGAGATTCGACGTTTCGGGCACAGGCCCTTCTTCAGGAAATCATACTTATCAAGGACATGCAGTTGCTGCTCCTTGAATCAGCTCATTTCAATTGTGTCCATCCCCTGCAGTTTCCTTCCCCATCCTATGCATCCTAAATTCTAATAGGCCATGGGTGTGGGGTCTGATGAATGTGAAAGGAAGGTAGATCTTAAAATAAAAGTGGGCAGCATGGTGACTCAGTGGTTAGCACGATTACCTCACAGTGCCAGGGACCAATTCCAGCCTTGGGCAACTGTCTGTGTGGAGTTTACATGTTCTCCTGGTGTCTGCATGGGTTTCCTCTGGGTGCTCCAGTTTCCTCCCACAATCCAAAAGATGTGCAGATTAGGTGAACTGGCTGTGCTAAATTGCCCATCGTGTTCAGGGATGTACAGGTTAGGTACATTAGTCAGGGGGTTAAAAAGGATAGGGGAATGGGTCTGGGTGGATTTGTTGGGCCGAAGGGTCTGTTTCCACACTGTAGAGATTCTAGTTTTTAAATCTTGCCTAATCATATCGTAATTGCCTTTCCCCCAGCAATAACTCTTGCCCTGCATTATATACCTACCTATTTCTACTGTTAAAGTAAACATAACCGAACTGTGGTCACTATCACCAAAGTGCTCACCTACCTCCAACTCTAACACTTGGCCGAGTTCATTACCAAGTACCAAATCCAATGTGGCCTCGCCCTTTGTTGGCTGGTCTACATACTGTGTTAGAAACCATCCTGCACACATTGGACAAAAACTGACCCATCTAAAGTACTCAAACTATAGTATTTCCAGTCAATATTTGGAAAGTGAAAGTCCCCCATAACAACTACCCTGTTACTCTTGCTCCTGCCCAGAATTATATGAATTAGAATTTCTACACAGTGTGGAAACAGGCCCTTCAGCCCACACCGACCCTCGAAAGAGTAACCTACCCAGACCATTTCCCTACCGTATATTTACCCTTGACCAATGCACCTAACCTACACACCCCTGAACACTATGGACAATTTAGCATGGCCAACTCATCTAACCTGCGCATCTTTGGATTGAGGGGGAAACCGGAGCACCCAGAGGAAATCCACACAGACATGGGGAGAATGTGCAAACTCCACACAGACAGTTGCCAGAAGCTGGATCGAACCGGTGAGGCAGCAGTGCTAACCACTGAGCCACGATGCCACCCTATCTTTGCTATCATTTCCTCTACATCTCTGAAACTATTCGGAGGCCTATAGAAAATTCCAAACAAGGTGACCTCTCCTTTACTGTTTCTAACCTCCGTCCATACTACCTTAGTGGACGAGTCCTCAAACGTTCTTTCTGCAGGTGTAAGACAGTCCTTGACTAACAATGCCATACTTCCACCTCTTTTACCATCTTCTCTGTTCTTACTGAAACATCTAAACCCCAGAACCTGCAACAACCATTCCTGTCCCTAGCTCTATCCAGGTTTCCGAAATGGCCTCCACATTGAAGTATCAGGTACCAACCAATGCTGCAAGTTTACTCACCTTATTCCGGATGCTCCTGGCATTGAAGTACACACACTTCAAACCACCTTCCTGTTTGCCAGTGAACACTTGCGACCTTGAACCATATTTCTGACCTCATTACTCTCAACCTCCTGGACAGTGAAACTACAATTTAAGTTCCCATCCCTCTGCTGAATTAGTTTAAACCCTCCTGAATAGCATTAGCAAATTTCTCCCCTTGGATATTGGTACACTTCTGGTTCAGTTGTAGACCATCCTGTTTATAGAGGTCCAGAATGAGGCCCAATTATCCAGAAATCAGAGACCCTTCCTCCTGCACCATCCCTGTAGCCACATGTTCAACTCCTCTCTCTCCCTATTCCTCGATGCTGGAAACTTAAAGTGAAATCTGAAATTACTCGAAGTATCTAGGTCAGATATCATTGATGGAGAATTAAATTAACCCCTTTTTCTTCCCACAGCTGTTGCTGACCCGCAAAGCATATCAAACGATTTCTGGTTTTTATTTTGGGGAGGCATTGGCCCAATTATATTATTGCTCGACTATCAGTCCTGATAACCAGGCAGTGCTCTAGGGTCCCAGGTTCAAATCGCATTATGGTAGATGGAATCTGAATTCAATATAAATCTGGAATTGAGAGTCTAACGATAACCATTAAATCATTGTTGATTGTCAGAAAAACCCATCTGGTACACAAATGTCTTTTAGGGAAAGAAACTGCTATCCTTACCTCGTTTGTGACTCTGGATCTGCAGCAATGTGACTGACTTCTCTCTGGGCAAATATGGATGGGCAGTAAATGCTAGACTAGCCAGTAAATCTTCATATTTTGAAATAGCAACAGTAATTTCATGTTATTTTGATCTTACATGAAGCCACAAATCAGAAACCTCTAGGTCAAGCAACACTCCTTACTATCCCTACATCTCCACTTTAGCATCATTGCAACCCGTGATGTGTGGTATACAAAGATATGGAATAGGATTTTTGGATGTTGGCTGATTGACATGAGTGAAAACATATACAGTAGTTGTTTTTCATTCAGTTACCCAATGCAATTCAGGTAGCTCATACATCTACACACAGGAAGACAATGATGAATGGTAAATCTTATTTGTAGCCAGTTACGGAGGAGCAATGACAGATACTGGCAGATGCAGGATTATGGAAAAACCATAAAACTAGAAAGCAATACCTGAAATAAAACAATACAGGTATATGGAGTGGCCAGAATTCAGTTTAGAAATAAATAAGACATACAACCAAAAATTAGCAACAAAATTCCATTCTAATTTTTAGAAATTTGTTTTAATGAATGGTTCAAAAATAAACAATGACTTTTCTACAAAACTTTTAAATGAATCAGGTCAGTTATAAACTCTGAAAATTAACATTTCGAAATATTTAAATACACAAAAAAGTGACGTTGAGGATCATACAACATCAAAATACACGTTTACATATCTCACAACAGTTCAATGCATTTTGCATTATTTAACTACCAGTTCTAATTGTCTGGGCTTCTAATTAAAATATTCAGGCTGCAAGAGGTTTCAAAACACACCACAGGGTCCTCAGAGAGGTGTCATCTCAAAATAAATATTCCAAGCGTAAGCTCACCACTGAATTTTTTTTAAACTTACTGAAGTTTTTAAACAGATCAATATGTACATAATTTCATACAATATTCAAAAGATTTGAGGGATCAATTGTTTGCTATTTTCAATTTTAGGTGCTACTAGAATCTTGTGTGAAATACACTTCCCCTTTACAATGGAAATAACTGGCTCAGTCTAAATAATGACGACTATAGTTACATTCCTGGGAAAACCGAACCAAGGATCATTGCCCAAAACAACACTTGCAACAGGTACAGTGCATGCAACAGCCAGATAGCCCTAAAGTTTGCATTTAGTCCACGCAGGGCTAGATCAATGATGGAAAGGAAGACCATTTTCTTCCAAGATAGAGTCAGCACTTAATAATCTGTAAATTACAATGATGGACGTTATTTAGTTTCTGTTATAGTGTGTAAGCAAATGGTTCCTGTTCAGCAAGTGCTAATCCAGTATATCATTAACAATATCACTCAATCTCTCAACATTAAGTGTGTAACTAGAGCAGAATATTAAGAAATTTAATATGGGGAGGTCTTGAACCTAAAATGTTAATTCTGCTCTGACCAACTGCTGCCGCCAGCAATTCATTTTTACTAAATACTTCCAGCAGTATTTTGATTTTGCACTAAAAGCTACAACACAACAAAGTAATGTCTTACAATATCAAATATTTCATTTTTAAAAACAGTTTCAAAAAGATTAATGAACAGGAATTCAAAAATTTTAAGCTTTAAAAGGATGTGCAAGGGTTTGGGTTACACCATACTCCAACACATTAAACTGCGATGTCACTCAGTGCAATGTTAAATTTCTATTTCATAAAATACTTTATTTATTATTTTCCTTCTCCAAGTGAAGAAGTGAAAGAAATGTAACATTACATTTTAATTGCTGCAGTCAGAGTACTTTTGCTTATAGGGAACCTGCATATTCCAAAAGGGAGCAGAATACTGTCTGCATTATCCACTGACAACTTGCACAGGTATAGCAGTGAATTCCATATTTATCAAGTTTGATATCTGGATTTCTCAACTGTTGGAAAAATGATGCATGCTACATCAATGCAGACTCAGAGGGATACAGTAAACCAATCCAGCACCCTCCAACATCCAATCCCTTACTATAGCTATGTCTCTGATGCCTTTAAAAGCTGGCAAAAGAGGCAGCTCCCCTCCATGTTGACAGTTTGGGTCTTTAGACATTCGACACAAAAGTATTTCTATCTGCTATCAGTATCCAGCGTTAGCTCACGGCATACAACCCAAACTCAACTCAGCTGTTTTTGAACCCTTGATTCTGGTCATGTACATTTTCGGCATAACAGTTAGAACTGGAAAGCTGGTCACCAATGAGAACTGTAGAATGCAGTGATCTTAAGGAATAGCTTGAAAAAAATTAAATTGAAATGAATTTTTAAAAATTGTTTCCGCAGCAAAAAGCTGCATGGTTACAGAAATCAAAAGCACAATACAATAAAGGAGTTTGCGACATCTAAAGTGTATTTAAAAATCAATTTAAATTCAAAAGTATTTCATTGCCGAGAATTAATCAATTTATAAATAAGAGATAAACACACCAAATCCCACAAATCTCCTCACTCAAACCTCACTAGGGTTTAAAAACCAAGCCTCCATTATATAAATAGTCTCTGTTCAGTTTTGCTATATTATGAACTTTTCTATATAGTGATGAATAAATAGAACAGCAAAGTTGACTCTACGTATACATTCCCAAAAATCTTAGCCACCTCTTCCTATGAACAACTTAGTTATTGTCTCTGGCTAAGGACAAAGCTCAAAGCTTTTATCCTGGAATTTTTCCAACCTTGCTATTTTGAATGAATGATAGCAACTTTAATCTGTCGATTATGAAGAATTTTGTTGCTCAATGCATTACACACGCTGTAAAGTCGATTAAGTCTCTTTACTTGACAACTCCCTAATGCTTGTCAGTAAGTGCTAAATGGTGTATTTTCTAGAATTCAACTAATCAAATAAAGTCTGGATTACCCTGCACCAACTCCACACCTTGGTTGCTGACAAAATCTGTTGGTTAGTTTTTTTACTTTTTGAACCAGGAACACAGAAGATACTTCTATGAATAGAGATAGTGTTGTCAACAAGTAATGTCCCACCAAAACTCCTTCTGAAGAACTTCTATCCCTCAAAACAGTAACTGTGCAAAGTCAAAAATCAACAACACTTAATGATGATTAGCACAATTTTGGAAGTGCACTGTGCAGAATGGCTTCATCATCCCTTAAAACAACCTATCTGGGATGATAGCATTTCAAACCAAATGAACTGAAAGGGGCACCAAACAAACCTGCAATGACAGATAGCAATAAATGCTACATCTCTCTTAGCAGTGAATTTCTGTCCACTGCGAGGAAGTAGTAGTAACCAGAGGCAACCACTAGTTAAACTATGCACAACAGCAGCAGGAATAACAGACAGTGTTATTGCAACAATGGGATTATGGCAACATCGTCTTCCAACAAAAGTCTACTGGGTCCAGGATGATATAATTTGGCAACACCAACACCCACAAACCTATTGTTTTCGGAGGAAATTTGAAAGGAAACCTGCCTTTGAGTGTTGTCTTGAGGCTCGATCCTGTGAAGTGATATTCTCATATTGATTCAGCTCTGACTGATCCAACAGTTCAAAATCATCCCCCTCTGCATCAGTGTCCATTTCTGTACCTGAGTGTTCATGATAGGTCTGTGAAGCAAACCTTGGAGGATTGTCCCTCACCATTTGGGCCTCTCGATCTGCTCCTGATAGTGCAGCTGCCATCATATTACTGGCTAGTGCCCCTGCCAGAGTTAAACCTTGGCTGCCTGTGAAATTCAGAGGTGATGGCAGCCCACTGAGGGATATATCTACATCAATATCCTCCTGATCTGAAAACAAGCTCACATCTTCCTGTGCCGAAGCTTGGTAGGGAGCTGTTGGAATACCCAGGCTAGTATCATCATCATCATCATCCAACCCAGCCACATTTGGGTTTATTGATGGGAATTCTGGTAGATCTCTTGCAAATGACTCCTCTGGGTCACTATGACGATCAAGATCTAAGTACAAAAGGAAATTTTGTTTAATGAAGTATTCATTTGACATACTTCTGATGTGTGGTTATTATAAGTATTGCAGTGAACTTACACTCAAAGCAAATAAGAAATAGGAGAGGTAGGCCACACTGTCCTTCAAACCATCATTCAACTAGAACACTACTGATCTTCTGCCTCAACTCCACTTTCCCATTCACTGTCCTCATTCCTCAATTCTGAGAGACCAAAAATCTGTTCCTTGCATACATTTCCAAAGATTTATAATCCTTTGAATGAAGAAATCTCTCCTCATCCTAGTTCTAAATGATCAACTTCTTACTCTGAGATTTTGACCCATCTACTAGATTCCCAGTCAGGGGAAACCATTTCTTAGTGTTCACTATTGATTCCCTGCAAAATCTTGAACATTTCAAAGAGATCACCACTCATTCTTCTAAATGTCAAAGAATATAGAGTCAATCTACTCAGCCTTTCATAGGATAATGAGTACAGAGATAAAAAGTTTCTACATAGAGTTAATTTCGGACTTTGAGAAAACAGAAGTGTGTCTTTTTGATCCCACCCTCTGCTTGGCCTGGAGGAGCTATCTTGCAGCCCCCTATTTTGAATCTGCCACCATTCTGACTGAATTTCTGAGACTGGAAGCTGAAAAGGCCACACGCCCAGTACTAGCAGTCTCCAAAGTCCCTTCCTCAATTTAATGCTATCTCCACTGAAGTCAATCCTGCCACTGGAGTGAGAATGATATCAGTGTGGGGTAGAAGACAGAACAGCTGAAGGTAGCTCAAGAGGGACTAGAGTTTCATGGAATCATTGACATCTAGTCCACCCACAAACCAGATGGAAATAAACTCAGTTTAACAAATCAATTAAAAGCACAGGGGGTCAGTCACTCATGTTTCCTCAATCCAAGCCTTTGAGGGAGAGATAAAGAGGACAACAAAAGAGGAAAAGGAGGGGATGAATGGAATGAGTACATGAGTTGGTGAGAAGGGGGAGCTAGTTGTGATAGGATTTGATTTGTTATTGTCACATGTACCGAGATACAATGAAAAGTGTTGATTTGCATGCTCTACAGGCAGATCATGTCATACAAAGTGCAATAGGTAGCAGAACAGACTACAGAATAGTGTTATTGTCACAGAAAAGATCCAGAGGGAGAGATCAACATTAACATTGGAGAGGCCCATTTAAACATCTGATAACAGCAGGAAACTGTTGTTGAATCTGGGAATCTAGGAGGGAGTACATGAGCGTGCATGCAAATGTTCAGTTGGTGGGAAAAGGGGTGTGTATGTGTTTGGTGGGGGAAAAGATGAGCCTGACTATAATGTGTGGTATAGCATGGCTGTGGACAGAGGGGCTTCACAGAGTCTTGTGCCACAATGGAAGAGAAAGATTGGTTGAAACCTTGATGAATAAATACAATTTTGATGAAGCAAGCTAAAAATGAATATTTTCATATGTAAATTGTTTTATTAATTTGTGGGATGTGAGCATCACTAGTTGGGCCAGCATTTATTGCCCGTCACTAACTGTCCTTGAGAAGATGGTGGTGAGCTGCCTTCTTGAACCATTGCAGTTCACGTAATGTGGGTAGACCCTACCGGTGGGGAGGGAATCCCAGGATATGGTGATCTACAATGTGAACTCTCATAATTATATTACAAATTTTACTATTCTGCCTTATTATGGTTTGGTTATTTTAGGATCACATTAATTTGGGAGCCTTTCTTGCTCATGTAATGTACAACTGCACCCCTTTTCTCCAAAGTCTTTCTTAAACTAGACAAAAAATCTAATCAACGAGGTGGCTGTGGCCCAGTATTACCACCGTACTACTAATCAAAAACTGCATCCAACACTGGCCTAGCCAATGACGTCCACATTGCAGGAACAAAGAAAGAAGGTCTGTATTACTTGTATTAACTGCAATGAATGCTGAAATCGATTGGCTGAGTTGGAGTCTTGACAGTAACATCAGATAAGCAAAGGGAAGACTAATGTTTTGACTCAATTCCACTAATTTGAAGTGGCCTAGAAGAAACTGCATTTCATGACAGATCTATAGTAAATGCTACGATGAATTCATCCCTAAACAAGTGCTTAAAATCAATTCAAAAAGACCCTGAATCAATCAACATGCCATATAGTAAAAGCAATGATTCAGCTTGGGAGGAGAAATAAAACTTAAGTGAATTAATTACTATATTCTATTGTGTGGAACATCATCAGGGCACCAGAATATAGTCGACAAAGCTTGTTTCATAGAATCTGTCAAAATTCACCTGAACAAAAATGTTTGCGTATAACACAATTTTCTACATGAACACTAAAATAACACATTCAAACAATAGTCTATTATAACTGAAAAACGTACCTTCAGAGCCATCTGTTATCGGTGTCTGCCCTCGGGATAAGTTGAAAGTTCCATTGTCAGCATACGATACCTCAGTGTCAGAGTGCTCAGAGTCTGAAATTTCCAGTTCCTTAGCAATTATGGAGTCATCAAGCTTTTCATGCAAAGAACAGGAGGTAAAAAAAAGATATATCAGAACTATTTAATTACAAAAAAAATCTGATATTAAGAATAGTGCTTTTCACAACCACTGAGCATCCCAATACTTGACAGGTAAATTTTCAGTTTAAAAAAGTGGGGTCACAGCTGTAATGTACAAACTAAGGGAACTAATTTGTGTACAGCATGCTCCCACAAATCATGAAAAGTTTTATTCAAAGACAACCAGAAGAAAATAGTTTCAACTTTTTTAAAAAATATTTATTTGTGGTGTGAGCACTAGCTGACCAGCTGGGCATAGGTTTAGAGTGAGAGGGGAAAGATATAAAAGAGACCTAAGGGGCAACTTTTTCACGCAGAGGGTGGTACGTGTATGGAATGAGCTGCCAGAGGATGTGGTGGAGGCTGTACAATTGCAACATTTAAGAGGCATTTGGATGGGTATATGAATAGGAAGGGTTTGGAGGGATATTGGCCGGGTACTGGCAGGTGGGACTAGATTGGGTTGGGATATTTGGTTGGCATGGACAGTTTGGACCGAAGGGTCTGTTTCCATGCTGTACATCTCTACGACTCTATTGCCTCTGAATCACGGTTAGAGTAGTGCTGGAAAAGCACAGCAGGTCAGGCAGCATCCAAAAAGCAGGAAAATCGATGTTTCAGGCAAAACTTTATTGCCTGTCCCTAGATGCCCTAGAAAAGGTGGTGATGACCTGCCTTTTAGCACCACTGCAGTCCACCTGTTGTGGGTAGATCCACAATGCCATTAGGGAGAGAATTCCAGAATGTTGACCCAGCAACAATAAAGGAACAGCGGCATATTTCCAAGTCACGATGGTGAGTGGTTTGGAGGGAAATTTGAAGGTGGTGGCATTCCCATGCATCTGCCTCCCTTATCCCTCTAGATGGAAGTGGTCATGGGTTTTGAAGGTGCTATCTGAGCATCCCTGGTGAATTTTTGCAGTGCATCTTGACACTGCTGCTACTAAGTGTCAGTGGTGGAGGAAGTGGATGTTTGTGGATGTGGTGCCAATCAAACATGCTGCTTTGTCCTGGATGGAGTCAAGCTTGAATGAAGTTGGCCTGCACTCATCCAGGCACGTGGGGAGTACCCCATCACACTCCTAACATGTGCCTTGTAGATAAATGGCAGACAAGCTCTGGGGAATCAGGAGGTGATTTATTCACCGTAGTCCTAGCCTCTGACTTGCTCTTGTAGTACTGTGTTTGAGGCCAATCCAGATGAGTTTCTGGTCAATAATAACCCCATGGATGTTGATAATGGGGGATTTAGTGATGGCAACATCATTGAATATCAAGGGTGGTGGTTAGATTATCTTTTTTTCATGATGATCATAACCTGGCAATTGTGTGGCGTGATTGCTACTTGCCACCTGTCAGCCCAAGCCTGGACATTGTCCAGATCTTGTTGCATTTGAACATGGACTGCTTCGATATCTTAGTCGTCACAAATGGTCCTGAACATTGAACATCCCCACTTCTAACCTCATGATAGAGGAAAGGTCATTCATAAAGTAGCTGATGATGATTGGGCCTAGGACACTACCCCGAGGAACTCCTGCAAAGGCGTTCTGGAGCTGAGATGACTGACCTCTAATAACTACGACCATCTTCCTACGTGATAGGCAAGACTCCAAACACAGAGAATTTGCTCCTGATACCCATTTATTCCAATTTTGCCAGGGGGCCCTTGACGCCACACTCTGGTGAATGCAGCCTTGACGTCAAGGCCTGTCACTCTCTACAACTCTGCTCTTTCGTCCACATTCAAACCAAGGCTGTAAAAAGGTTAGGAGTTGAGTGGCTGTGTCGGAACCCAAACTGGGCTTTCCTGAGCAGGTTAATGCTGATTAGGTGCTGCTTGATAGCACTGTTGATGACACCTTCCATCACTTTACTGATGATCGAGAGGAGACTGACGGGGTGATAAGTGGCTGGGTTGGACTTGTCACAAAGCTGTCCCCGTTTTTTCCTAAAAGCTGTTCCTTTTCTCAAGGATACTGCATCCTTAGCTTTTTTCAGACGGATCATAAATAGCTCCTGGCTCCGAGGTGACCAGTTTGGTACAGAGATAAAAAAGGATTTTGAGAGGCCTTTTGTTTATATGTAAATCAATTAGACTTAAGTCAAAGTGGTCATGTTTTAGAAGTGATCTGTATAATGAAAGGGGAGTGATCAGTTATCCAGCTGAGCAGTTCAGTCCAGAACTAGTTAGGAGTTCAGCTGTGCAGAAAGAGGCTCTCTCTTTCTCTCTGTCCTTCTGCCCATTAACTTCAACCTATAAGCATTTGTTCCATTTTTACTGTTTTTTTTTAAAAGGGGCTTGCTTATTGGAACTATTGTATATATTTGGTACAGCATAATTAAGTCTAGTTTGGATAGTCTGAGTTCTGTAAGCATTCTCTATTCTGTTCTTTGTGTTTCATTGTGTAATTTTGTGAATAAATTTTTGTCTGTTTTAATATCTGATAGTCAACCTCTCTGGGTAATTTTCACTGTACACTTACCAAAGCAAATTGCAAAGTTATGGTCTGGGCTGCCTGCTTAAGAATGTTTTGAGTGGTCTGGCCTAGGTCATAACGGATTGGGGGCTCTTTGTGGGGTTTTAAACAGTGACTGGTACGTGCTAGTGTCGTTATTTCAGGTGTTGGTTTGTTTGGGTAGACAAAGCTTGGGATAGTAATGGTTCTTTCAGTCGCCACAAGGTTTCTGGAACTGGATGCGGTGCCTTTGGAAGTTTTGCAAAAAGGTGAAGACCACCAAGCTGCAGGAATTAGCTGACCAGCTGGGATTGGACTTGCCCGCTTGTGAGGAAAGCAGAGATAATTACAGCAGTGGCTCAGCATTAAACTTGTTGGAGAAACCATCAGAATTTATAAAGATGGCAAATGAAGCAGCTTGAGTTAGAGGCAAGAGATAAGGAAAGGCAGCAGAAATGAAACACAGTCCGAGTTACAATTAAAACCAGAAGGGTGAGATAAAGAGAGAGCAGCAGGCAGAGAGAGAAAAAAAAAAGTGTTTGAATTTCAGAAATTGACCCTCAGCTTAAAAGGCTGAAGGTAACCTTAGCGAAGAAGTCAAAACTTCACTGCCTGAAGTAGCGTGAACTCATGTGGAAGAGCAGAGAGTTAAAACGACAAAGTTAGCAGCTGAAGTAGCTGATAATTATGAGCTGGTCCAAAATCAATTTCAGTCCATGAGGGATAGAAATTGGGGCAAAGAGAAATCCTCAGTGAAGATCATAAGGCTAACTTATGACAGTGTAAAAAAGAAACTCTTGAGGGGGACAAAAGTTAAAAAGCTCCAGTGTATTGTAATAAAGTGGGCCACATGAAATCAGTGTTCGTGCGCTAGGAGAAAGCCAGAGGTAGGAAAACCAGACAAGCCTGGGAGTTTTGTTGGACTAGTAACAAAAAACACAAGGGAAGTTAGACAACTGCCTCAGTGTACAAGATGATCAGAGGTTGATGAAGGAGGAAGTGCCAAATCTGATTAATAAATATACATGCAAGGGTAACGTAGCAGGTGTTTTGGGCATGAAGTAAGAGGACCATTAAAATTGATTAAGGAGAAATTAAGAAGTCAAAATTCAGAAACTACACAATTGAACGATGTGTCAAATTTTAGAGAACGATCAAACAGAGCCGGAGAGACAGCATTTAAAAGTATTATAGCATACAATAAAACAGGAAACGGATAAGAAATCACAAATTCGCAATTGGGGATAAGGTATTAGTGTTACTTCCAGTAACAGGTAAGCCTTTAAAAGCAAGATTTAATGGACCTTATCAAATCTAGAGAAACTATTTGGTTAGGACTCCAGACAGGAATAAGTCTCTCACAGTGCGTCATGTGAATATGTTCAAAAGGTATTTTGACAGGGAAGGAAAGCAAGAGGAGGTGTTAATGATTACAGCACAGAGGGAAGAACCAAGTTCAGAGGATTCTGAATTGGACATTCCTCAAATCAAATTGGACAATGGGGAAGCTGTCAAAAATTGGGATAAGTTATTGAGTTACCTTCCACAAGAAAATCGAAATGACCTGAAAGAGTCATTACTATGTCATGGGGAGATATGTGGAAATAAACTGGGCAGTACTAACCTAATTATGCATGATGTAGATATAGGAGATCCTGTTTCGATTTAGCAACATTCTTATAGGCATAACCCTCTAAAGTTGGCATAGGTTCAGAAGGAGATAGAGCGCATGCTCCAAGATGGCATAATTGAAGTGAGTTACAGTGGCTGGAGCTCACCCATAGTCATAGTGCCAAAGCCAGATTGTACCCAATGGTTGTGTGGACTATTGCAAAGGCAACGCCATTACAAAGACTGATGAATATCCAATTGTGAATCCAGGATTGTGTCAAAAAAGTGGGACAAGCAACTTACATTTCTAAGTTGGACTTGCTCAGAGGCTACTGGCAAGTACTTCTGTCAGAGAGAGCAAAAGCAAGTTCGGTTTTCATAACGCCAGATGGACTATAACAGTTCAAAGTTATGATCAGAGTGGTGCTGGAAAAGCACAGCAGGTTGGGCAGCATCCGAGGAGCAGGAAAATCGATATTGCGGGCACAAGTCCTTCATCAGGATGAAGGGCTTTTGCCCGAAACGTTGATTTTCCTGCTCCTCGGATGCTGCCTGACCTGCTGTGCTTTTCCAGCACCACTGATCTAAACTCTGGTTTCCAGCATCTGCAGTCCTCACTTTTGCCCAGTTCAAAGTTATGCCATTTGGTATGAAAAATGCTCCAGCCACATTTCAGAGACTGACTAATAAGGTCATTGCCGGATTACCCAACTGTGTGGTGTATATTGATGACCTGGTGATTTTTAGTCACTTATGGTAAGAAAATTTACAGTATTCATCAGACCTGTTCTCAGATTAGATTACTTATACAGTGCGGAAACAGGCCCTTCGGCCCAACAAGTTCACACCGACCTTCCGAAGAGCAACCCACCCAGACCCATTTCCCTACATTTACCCCTTCCCCTAACACTACGGGCAATTTAGCATGGCCAATTCACCTAACCTGCACATTTTTGAACTGTGGGAGGAAACCGGAGCACCCGATGGAAACCCACGAAGACACGGGGAGAACGTGCAAACTCCACACAGAGTCGCCCGAGGCGGAAATTGAACCCGGGTCTCTGGCGCTGTGAGGCAGCAGTGCTAGCCACTGTGCCACCGTGCTGCCCTCGATTGATTTCGGAAGGCAGGCTTGGTGGTAAACCTAGCTAAAAGTGAATTTGTCAAAGCTCAAGTCACCTTTCTGGGCCATGTTATTGGACATGGACAAATGGCCCTATGGGATGCAAAATCAAAAGTAATTCGGGAATTTTCCACACTGTCGATTTTACCTAAAGTTCATGCCGAACTTTAACAGTGTGGCTGCTCCATTCACCGAATTGTTAAAAAAGAGCAAGAAGTTTCAGTGGACAGCAGACTGTCAAAAGGCATTTGACAGCCTAAAAACTGTGTTAACCACTGCCCAGTAATAGCCACACCGGATTACATGACGCCTTTCAAGGTGGCTATCGATGCCACTGATGTGGGTGTCGGTGCAGTGCTCCTGCAGGAGATGACAAGGGAATGGAAAGACCCACCGGGTATTTTTCCCGGAGGTTGAACGTTCGTCAACCGAAATATTCAATGGTAGAAAAAGAGACTTTAAGCTTGGTGTTGGCATTACAACATTTCAGTGTTTATATTACCAGCAACACACTGGAGCCAATTGTATCCACTGATTATAACCCATTGACATCTGTGGAAAAATTTAAGGACAAAATTGCCAGACTGATTAGATGGAGCTTCTTGTTTCAGTCATTCAGTGCGACACTTGTGCATGTGTCAGGTCACAAAAACGTGATCGTCGATGGGCTATTGAGGCTCGAATGAGATACGGAGGCGTTCGATGGCGGGTCTGCCACAGCCTGAATTTGCATGTGGTTGTGCATGTTTATAGTTATACACACACACACACACACACACCTAACCAGTTTATTTTTGAAGGGTTTTAAAAATGAAGCCATCTCTTGATATTGATGGTTCATTATCTTTAAGGGGGGAGGTGTCACAAAGCTGGCCCCTTTTTTTTCTAAAAGCGGTTCCTTTTCTCAAGGATATGGTGTCCTTGCCTTTTTCCAAAGGGGTCCTAAACAGCTCCCGGCTCTGAGCTGACAAGTTTGGTATAGAGATGTCAAAGGATTTTCAGAGACCTTTTATTTATATGTAAACAGATGAGACTTCAGACCAAAGTGACCATATTTTAGAAGTGACCTGTATAATGGATGATACACACTACTGATAGTTAGCATTGGTGTTGGAGGGACAAAATATTTGTGGATGTAGTGTTAATCAAGTGGACTATTGTGTCATGGATGCTTCGAGTGTTGTTGGAGCAGCACTCATCCAGACAACAGCATTCTATCACACTCCTCACTTGTGCCTTGCAGATTATGGACAGGCTTTAGTGAATCAGATAATGAATTACTCACTGCAGGATCCAGAGTACAAGTCAGAGGTTTTTAAACCAGAGTATTTTGATCATGGGAAATCAATGAAGATTTTGCCATGGAATGTCAAAGGCCGATGGTTAGATTCTCTTAGATTGCCTCTTGTTAGAAATAGTCATTCTAGAACATAGAACATTACAGTGCAGTACAGGCCCTTCGGCCCTCGACATTGCACTGACCTGTGGAACCAATCTGAAGCCCTATCCTACAAAATTCCATTTTCATCCATATATTTATCCAATGACCATTCAAATGCCCTTAAAGTTGGTGAGTCTACTATGGTTACAGGCAGTGTGTTCCATGCCCCTACTACTCTGAGTGAAGAAACTACCTCTGACTTCTGTCCTATATCTATCACCCATCAATTTAAAGCTATATCCCCTCGTGCTAACCATCACCATCCAAGGAAAAAGGCTCTCACTGTCCACCCGATCTAACCCTCTGATTATCTTTTATGTTTCAATTAAGTCAACTCTCAACCTTCTTCCCTCTAATGAAAACAGTCCCAAGTCCTTCAGCCTTTCCTCATCAGACCTTCCCTCCATACCAGGTAACATCCTAGTAAATCTCCTTCCATAGCTTCCACACCCTTCCTATAATGCAGTGAGCAGAAATGTCTGCAATACTCCAAATGCGGCTACACCAGCCTTTTGTACAACTGTAGCATGACCTTGTGCCTCCGAAACTCCACTAGTAAAACATACTCCTGTTCCCAAAATGCCTGCCTAACACCTTAAAGTTATGCTACTTGTTAGTGACTCTTCAATTAAGATGAACAGCTGTTTCCTGGACACCCTGTCCATCAAATTTGTTATGCACGTCCTTCCTCTGACTAAGCCACAATGAGCATCCCTGATCAAACCCTGTGACTACAAGTGGAGATTAATTCTTTCCTTCAGAATTTTCTCCAGCAGTTCCATTACTACGAACTTGAGACTCACTTCCCTGTATTCCATGGTTCCTCTCTATCACTCTTCGTGAGAAGTGGAACCATGTTAGCAGTCCTTTGGCAGCTCCCTTGGAGCAAGGGGAATTAAAAATTTGGATCAGAGCCCCTGTAATTTAATCTGCCCTCTCTCACAGCAATGTGAGATAAAACTCACCTAGACCTGTGGATCTGTCCACTTTTTAAGCCCACCAAAACTTCCAATATATTCTCAATCCCTGTGTCGAACTTCTCAAAATCTCTCAATCCCTCTTCCTAATTCCGTACTTACATTCTCTTTCCCCAAAAATGAAGACAGATGTGAAGTATTCATTTTAGCACCCTACCAATGTCTTCTGGCTCCATGTATAGACTGTACCCTTGGTCCCTATTAGACCCTATTCTTTCTCTGTTTACCCTCGACCCCTCTAATCTTTGTGTCAAGGCAGTCACTGTCATCTCAGGTTCAGCTCTTTTGTATGTGTTCGAGTCAAGGCTACAAATGAACATAAGACCATAAGAAATAGGAGTAGACCACCTGGTCCATGCAGCCTGCTCCGCCATTCAATAAGATCTTTTCAAGGACTTAATTCCACTTAACCCTTATTTCCTTTATTGTTCGAAAATCTGTTTTTAAGACAAAGATATTCAACAAGTAGCCTCAACTGCTTCATTGGGCAGGGAATTTCACAGATTCACAACTCTTTGGGAAAAGAAGTTCCTCCTCAACTCAGTCCTAAATCTGCTGCCCCTTTTCTGACTCTGCCCCCTAGTTCTAGTTTCATCCGCCAGTGGAAACAACCTCTCTATCTTATAGAAGCATATAAAATTATGAAGGAATTATACAAGATAGCCCCCTCATTCTACATGAAGTACATTTAATTGACTGAGGACTGGCATCTGCAATTCTGATCACCTCCTGAGGAGGCTAAGATGGATTGTTCACTTGACACCTCAGACTTCAGATTCCACAAGACTTCTTGAGCTCTGGATTCAATGTCAAGTCTTCCCAGGCTAGTTCCTTCCATCGTTTACTACTATGCTGCCACCTCTACCTGGAATGAATATGTCAGTGTCTGGGACATGGTTTGTACAATTGCATGAGTATGATTACGCTTGGCTGTTGCTTGACTAGACCATGAAACAGCTCAAAATTCTTGCACTCATCCCTGATGATAGTAAAGTAGACTATATAGGGTCAACAGTGCTGAATTTGCCATTGTTTTCTTCCAATGCCTAGTTCAATGTCAGATGGTCCATTCTGTCTCAGTCCTTTGAGACTCTTTAGTGGTTTGATACTACAAAGTGTCTTATAGGCGATTTCAGAGAGCAGTTAAGAGTCAGCCACATAGCTGTTAGTTTGGTATCATACGTAGGCCAGAACAAAGACAGCCAATTTCCTTCCCTACAAGGTCATTACTGAACCAGATTCCTTTTCGCAACAATTAACAATGGCCATAATCAGATTTAAAAAAAAATTCAAATTCCACCATCTGTTGTGGAATCATCATAGAATCCCTATCAGTGGAAACAGACCCTTCAGCCCAACAAGTCCACACCAACCTGGAATGTTATTTGGATCTCTGGATTTCTAGTCAAGTGACAAAACAATTGTCATCCCACTAGTTTAACCATTCACTGAGGATTGAAAAAGAGATATTTTTAGAAAAACATAGAAACTAGGAACAAGAGACCATTTGACCTTACAAGTCTGTTCCACAATTCAATGGGATCAAGGCAGATGCTCTAACTTTATGCCATATTCCTGCTTTCTACCTATATGCCTTGATGCCTTTAAAATCCAAATATTTCTCTTTGTTGAATATATTCAATGACTTAGTTTCACACCCTTCTGCGATAGAGAATTCAGTAGGTTTACTATCCTTTAAGTGGAGAATGTTTCTTCATTTCAGCCCTAAATGACTCCTCTCGTATCCAGAGACTGTGTCCCCTGATTCAAGACTCCCCCGCAAAAAAAGGTAAAACATCCTCCTTGGATTTAGTCTGTCCAGTTCTTTTGAAATTTCAAATGTTTTAATCAGATCCCCTCTCATTCTTTTTAAATCTAGAGAATACAGGCCCAATCGAATAAATCTTTCTTCATAGGACAGTCCAGTCATCTCCAGCATCAGTCAGGTGAACCTCTGTTGTACTCCATGGGATGTATATCCTTTAAATATGATGACCAAAACTGCACGTAATACTTCAGAAGTGGCCTCACCAAAGCCCTGCATAACGACAGCAAACTATTACTACGTCACAACTCAAACCCTCTTGCAAAGAAGGCCAATACCATTTTGTGCTCCTAACTGCTGTTGCACCTCCCTGTCTACTTTTTTTGACTGGTGTAGGACACTCAGATTCCTTTATACATCTTAATGTCTCAATGTATAACCATTTAAGTAACACTCTTGCCTTTCTCATTTCTACACTGAAGTGTATAACTTCACATTTAGCCAAGCTGTACTACATCTGTCATGTTTTTATTCACTCACCTCAAAGTCTCTCTGCATCCTCCTCACAACCCCACCCAGGTTTGTGTGTCATCAGGGAACTTGGAAATTTTACATTTAGTTGCCTCATTCAGGTCATTTGTATGTTTCATGAATAGCTGGGACCCAAGCATTGATCGAGTTACCCCACTTGCCAACATTTGCCACATGAAAAGAGCCCACGAACTTCAAATCTGTTATCAATCAATGCTCAATCCATGCCACATCAACCCTGTCCTACACGTGTTAAGCTTGCTCACGAACATCTTATCAAAACAACCTTATTGAAAGCCTTCTGAAAATCCAAATACACCACTTTAACTGGTTTTCCCCTGTTTTTTCTACCAGTTACATTCTCAAACAAACCACTTGTAGATTTGTTAAGCATGATTTGCCTTTCATAAATCCACACTGGCTTTGTCCAATCCCATTAATGATTTCTAAATGTTCTGTTATCGCATCTTTTATAACGGAGTATAGCATTTCCCCCACTTCTGATGTTATGCTAACTGGTCTGTAATTCTAAACAAAAATTGTGCATGTTAGAAATTAGGAAAGAAAACAAATTGCTGGAAAAACTCACGTCTGGGGAGATAAAACATTTGGAGACCAGTGACCCTTCTTCAGAATTGATTGAACCTGGGAAAAGTTTGGTTTATACATTGAAGGTGGGATGGGAGGAGCAGGGAGGAAGTAAATGATAGGTGGAGATAAAGCCCAGACAGTGAGAGAACAACAGTTGCGGTCAGCTTGGGAAAATCTATAGCTGCTAAATGGGGCCATTACTGGCTGACAATCGGATGGTCATAGTAGCAGCCCATGTAATGACAAGGCCTGGTGTGTGGGAGTTGGGCTAAGGACATGGGGGAAGGTGCTCAGACCCTAAAATTATGTAACTCTATACAGAATCCTGTAGGCTGTAGGCTGCAGGGTCCCCCCCCCCCCCAAGCAGAAAACAAAGCAGAGTCACTGGACACAAAATGTTAACTCTGCTTTCCCTCCGCGGATGTTACCACATTTGTTGAGTTTTCCCAGCAATTTCCGCTTTCAATCTTAATTTTTTTTAAAAGTCTACAACCCTTTTAAATCGATGGGGTTATATTTGCCACCCTCCAAACTCTAGGAACTGCTCCCGAGTCTAGAGAATTTTGTAAGGTGATCACCTATGCAATAAATATTTACAGGGACACTTCCTTTAGTAATCTGGGATATAGGTAATCAAGCTCTGTGGTTTGTCAGCTTTAAACCCCATTAAAATTTCCCCAGCACCATTTTGTTAGTATTATTCATTTAAAAAAAAATTCCACCCTCTTATTAGACCCTTGGTTCCCTCATTTCTGGGAGGCTCTTTGCTGAAGACCAAAGATGTGTTCAATTATTTTGCTTTCTTAAAATTCCCGATTATAATTTCCCTGGCTTTTGACTGTAAGAGACCTATATTTTTAATCTTTTTCCCCTCATGTATTCACATAAGTTATTAAAATCAGTTTTCATGTTCCTTGCTTTACTTCCATACTGTAATTTCCCCCTCTCGATCAAACTTTATGCCCTTTTTGTGGAATTCTAAAACGGTCCCAGTCCTCAGGCTTCCTCTTTTGCCTGGCAACTTTGTGTTTCCTCTCTTTGGATCTAAAACTACCACTAATTCCCTTTGTGCATGATGAATTTTGCAACAAATAAGAATGAATTATTTTTATAATTCATGCAGTTCTTTAAATATGAATTATTGCCTATCTGCTTTCAACTCTTCTGATAAGGTTTCCCACTTCATTCTTGCTAAGTTACACCTCATACACTCATTGTTAATATTTAGATTCTAAATAAAGGGAACTATAATTTGTTGATTTTAGACAACTTCACATAAAAATCACACAAGGGAAAACCTCCAGATGATGATTATAGATTTCACAATAAAATACAACTAAATCTGAATGAACAAGAAGAAAACAGAAATCTTTAGAAAGCTCAAACACTAAGGATAATTAACAACTTAAAACTTCAATCAATCTATTTCAAACGTTACACCGATACATAGAGTTCACAACTTTAGATAGTTTAAAATTTTATAAATTGGTGAGATAATGAGAGCATGCATTGTGGAAGAGGCCTTGCCAAGAAAGAGTAAGCAGGCATCTGAGAATTAACAATACAGGCAGACCAAGGTTAGCATAAGAGGTGAGTATGAGTCACTCGTACACTCAACAATGCCAACAGAAAAACAGCATGATCAGTACCTTAGGGCAGAAGGCAGCTAATTCAGCTTCACTGTCACTTCCATCATCTGCAGTTCTGACAGCTGGTGCTCGGCGACGTACTGAAGCAAGCCAAGGAAAAGATTCTACGGTTAATAATGGCCACACGGAGCTGCTCCTCCATCTCTAATGCATTTAATTTGCTATAGTGATTCCACTGTAGCATCCCACAGCTTGTGTTTTTAGTTATATCCCAGACCCACCTCCAGTACTGAGCTCAAAAAGATTTTGCTATTCTGCTTATAACAGGGCATCTTGGACCTTAATTAAAAAATATCAACATCAACATCAACATCTGAGCAACTAATAAGACTTAAGGGATCATTACAGCAATAAATAGTACAGGAAATAGTGAACTTAAATCAGGCACAGATAAGAAATAAAAAGATGAAGAAACAAATGTTGAAAGGAAAGATAATGCTAAAAAATCTCTTCAAAAATATTTACCTCTGCAGAAGTGAAAGTCCAGAGTTTCCTCTCTGGGCCAGAGGGGTTGAACGAAATTGCAGGAATGCAAATCTAACTAAAAAAGGTGCTTATACAAATGAATCAGTCCAATCTTTCTAAAATGATTAATTAAAATGGACTTTGAGCATTTTTCAAAAAAAAAAGAGCTTCAAGAAAAGCTAACTTTAGCATAAGGCTAATTTTTGCATTTTGCAGTGCTTCTTTTCCTTACTACAAATTGCTGGATGATTGATGCAATACCAATGGGCAGGCACACTAAACTTGATATTGTTTTTCCAGCAAATTATGGTCCATTAACTATAAAGAAGCAGCAATTCATTGTAGAGTGCAAGTAGAGTCATAGAGATGTACAGCACCGAAACAGACCCTTCGGTCAACTCATCCATGCTGACCAGATATCCCAACCCAATCTAGTCCCATCTGTCAGCACCCAGCGCATATCCCTCCAAACCATCCAGACGCCTTTTAAATGTTGCAGCTGCACAGCCTCCACCACTTCCTCTGGTGGCTCTTTCCATACACGCACCATCCTCTGTGTGAAAATGCTGCCCCTTAGGTCCCTTTTAAATCTTTCCTCTCTCACCGTAATCCAATGCTGTCTAGTTTTGGAGTCCTCTACTGTGGAAAAGAGCTTGGCTATTCACACTAGCTATGCCCCTCATGATTTTATAAGCTTCTATAAGGTCACCTCTCAGCCTCCAACACCCCAGGGAAAATAACCCCAGCCTATTCAATCTTCCAACCTTGGAAAAATCCTTGTAAATCTTTTCTGAATGCTTTCAAGTTTCACAACATCCTTCCTCTCGCAGTGAGACCAGAATTGAATGCAATATTCCAAGGTTGATCTTGCTAATCTTTTCTCAAAAGTCATTGTCTCTTACATGAGGTCAATTTGGCTGTTCTTTACTGAATTCATATTTGCTAATTAACTAGCTGTATTCTTAAAACCAACTGTACAAAACTTGTGGTTACTAGTTTTAACATGTGAAGTACTGATCTTCAGAGGATATAGGCTATCATATGCAGACCCAGTCCTGCGATTGATTGTCAAAACAATTTAATCAACAGCAAAAGAACAAAACTTGTAGCAGTAACTTTTTTTAAAAAATGACCAGTCACACCTTTGGCCATTTCCAGAATTTAGTAGAAAATATACAGTGATTTAGTCAAAAGAGGTCTACTAAGGCATCAGCGGATTCTTTATTGACTTTATCCACAAGAGCCAACTGGAACAATGGTAGTTGATACCCTCAAAGTGTGAGCAGGTGGAATAGCTTTAACTGTCGGGGGGGGGTGGCGGTGGGGGAAGAGATCCAGTTGTTATGGCATATGTTGGAGGGCTCAGGAGAGGTGATTAAATTTTCCACAACAGGTACATAAGAACAAGGAACGGGAGTAGGTCATCTGGCCCTTCAAGCCTGCTCTGCCACTCAATAAGATCATAGCTAATCTTTTTCTGGACTCAGCTCCACTTACCCACGTTTTCACCATATCCCTCAATTCCTTCATTTTTCAAAAAAGTACCTACCTTAGCTTTAAAAGCAATTACTGAAGTAGCATCAACTACTTCCCTGGGTGAGGAATTCCATAGATTAACAACCCTCTAGGTGAAGAGGTTCCTGCTCAGTTCAGTTCTCAACCTGCTTCCTCTAATCTTGAGGCCATGCCCTCTGGTCTTAGGATGTTTCCACTGATAGGTGAAACTATCTATTTCTATGTTATTGATTCCCTTCATAAATTTTATTTTTCCATAAGATCCCTCCTCATTCTTCTGAATTCTAATGAATATAATCCCAATCTACTCAGTCTCTCTTCACGAGCCAATCCCCTCAACTCCAGAATCAACCTCGTGAACCTCCTCTGCACCCCCTCCAGTGCCAGGACATCCTTTCTAAAGTAAGGAGACTAAATCTGCACATAGTACTCCAGGTGTAGCCTCACCAGCACTTTGTACAGCTGTAACATTACCTCTCCGATTTTAAACTCAACCCCTTTAGCAATGAAGGGCAAAATTCTATTTGCCTTCTGAACTATTTGTTAGACCTGCAGACCAACCTTCTGCAATTCATGCACAAAGACACCCAGGTCCCTCTGCAAATCAGCATACTGCAACTTTTTAACCACTCAAGTAATAATCTGTTTTGCTGTTAGTCCTACCAAAATGTATGACTTCACACTAACATTGTATTCCATCTGCCAGACCTTTGCCCATTCACTCAATGTATCTATGATCCTCTGCAAAGTTTCACATTCCTCTGCACACTTTGCTCTGCCAACTCCAAATCAACTATATAAATTGTATATAATTGTGGTCACAACACAGATCCCTGAGGCACACCAGTAGTCACTGATTGCCAGCCAGAATAGCACTCATGTAACCCCACTCTTTGCTTCCTGTCAGTCAACCAATCTTCTTTCCCTAACACCATGAATCCTTATCTTATGCAACAACCTCATGTGTGGCATCTTGTCAAAGGCCTTTTGGAAATCTAGGTACACCACCACATCCTCTGGATCCCCGTTGTTCTCCTCGTTTGAAATGTCTTCATAGAATTCCAAAAGATTTGTGAAGCATGACCTGCCCTTCATGGACCCATGCTGCATCTGTACAATGGGACAATTAATAGGAAACAAAATACGGAAGCAATCAGGAATCTAACATCAAGCTAAGGCACAGCAGATAAGGGGACAACTATGAAAAGGTTGAGGGGGGAGTGTGGTGGTGGTAAGTGTAGTCAATGCAGGACTGAGATTTAAAATGCAGGACTGAGATTTAAAATGCACACTGTTACAAAATGAGGTAAATGAGCTTGTAGTGGTTTGAAATTGGCGGGTATGATCTTGTGGACTGGGATGATGTGGGATATGGCTGCAAGGAGAGGAGGGCTGGGAACTAAATATCTCAAGGATTTGTGTCCTATTGAAAGGACAACCAAATGGACAGAGGAGTTGGGGTTGCCTTGTTGGTAAGAAATTAAATTAAATTGATAGCAAGACAGGACATAGAGCAGGAAGGTGTAGAATATGTAGGCAGAGTAGGAATCACAAAGAAAAAATGACCCTGATAGGAGTAATGTATAGGCAGTGACAATGTGGGGCAGAAAATAAATCAGGGAGGTAGAAAAGGCACGTAAGAAAGGCACAATTACAATCATCAATATGCAGGTGTACTGGGAAAATCAGGTTGGTAACAGATCATAAGAAAAGAAATTTATGGAATGTCTAAGAGATATTTTTGGATCAACTTGTGGCAGTCAATTACAGAACAGGCAATTCTCATTAGGAAGTTAAAGTGAAGGACCCCTGGGGGGCAGCAACGATAAGACGACAGAATCATCCTGCAGTTTGGGAGGGTGAAGCCGAAATCAGATGTAATGGTTTTACAATTGAGTGAAGGTAACTACAAAAAACATGAGGGAGGAGATGGTCAGAGTTGAGTGGAAGGGAAGCCTAGTGGGGAAGACTGAGCAGCAGCACGAGCTTATGAGGGGTAATCCAGGAGGCACAGCAGAAATTCATCCCAAGGAAGAAGAAACACGCTAAGGGAGGATGAGGCAACTATGGCTAACAAGTTAGGGACAGCATGAAAGCAAAACAAAAACTTACAATGTGGTGAAGATTAGTGGGAAGCCTCTTAAAAAAAAAGTAGAGGACAACTAAAAAAGCAGAAAGAGGGAAGATGATAAAATTTCAGAGTAAGCTAGCTCGTAATAAAAGAAGATTGCAGGAGCTTTTTTCAAAACATGAAAAGGTAAGAGAGAAGCAAGAGTGGACATTGGACTACTGGAAAACAAGTCTGGTGAAGTACTAATGGAAAGTGGTACAAGAAAATATGATAATGTTTAAGAGGCGTTTAGACTGGCACATGAACAGGCAGGGAATAGAGGGGTACAGACCATGTGCAAGCAGATGGGATTAGTCTAGAATTGCATTGTGGTCAGCACAAACGTGGTGAAGCACCTGTTCTTCTGCGGTACTGTTCCATGTTCTATGTATAAAGAAATGCCAGAGGAACTGAATAGATAGTTTACATCAGACTTCACAGTGGTAGGCACCAGAGAGTGAGGGGGCAGAAGTGTGTATAGCAGTCATCACTAAGAAGAGGTTGCTGGGAAAAGTCTGAAGGCTGTTAAATTAGCTGGAGCAGATGGTCAATATGTCAGTCTTCTTAAGGGAATAGGGGAAAAGATTGTGGAGGTAGTGGTGATCTTTCAGGAATCACTGCAGTTAGGGAGAGTCCCAGAGGGCTGGAAAATGGTTCACGTAACAGGAGATGGGAAATTATAGGCTAGTTAGCCTGATTTCAGTCATTGGTAAGATTTGAGAGTCCATTATTAAGGACAAGATTGCAGAATACTTGGAATTGTGTGGTAAAGTAGGGTTGAGACATCAGGCTTCAAGGGGAGGCCTTGCCTGACAAATCTGTTAGAATTCTTTGAGATAATGAACAAGTTAGACAAAGGAAAGCCAACGGATGTGATCTATTTGGATTTCAGAATGCCTTTGACAAGGTGTTGCGCAGGATGCTGCTAAATAAAACAAGAGTCCATTGTATTAGGGACAAAGTACTTGCTCAGAAAGAAGACTGATTGACTAGCAAAAGATAGTGGGGATAAAGGGGTCTTTTTCAAGACAGCAGCCATTGACTAATGGAGTTCTGCAGGGGTCAATGTTGGGACCTCAACTATTTATGTTATACATGAACGATCTGGACAAAGAAACTGAGGGCATTGTTGCTATGTTTGTGAATGACACTAAGGAAGCAGGGAGGCTGCAGAAGGATTTGGACAGGCTAGAGGAGTGAGCAAAGAAGTTCCAGATGTAATACAATGTGAGAAAGCAGGAGGTTATGAACTTTGGTCAGAAGAAGGGAGACATGACAACTTTTCAAGTGGAGAAAATACTGCAGAAATCTGAAGCACAAACAGACTTAGGAGTTCTCTTTCAGGATTCTGAGATGGTTAACATGCAGGTTCAGTTCGCAGTTCGGACTACATTTGGAAAATCACGAACAGTTTTGAGCCATGTCTGTAAGGATGCTGTGGCCTTGGTTGGGATCCAGAGAAGGCTTACAAGAAAAAAGCCAGAAATGAAGGGTTTGTCATACGAGGAGCAGTCAAGGACTCTGGGTCTGTACTCAATGGAGCTAAAGATGAGGGGGATCTGATTGAAACTTACAGAAAACAGAGAAACCTAGATAGAGTGGACATGGAGAAGATGTTTCCATTAGTAGAAGAAACTAGGACCTGAGGATAAATCCTCAAGAGTGAAGGGACGACCCTTTAGAAATGAAATGAAGAAAAATCTCTTCAGCCAAAGGGTGTGAATCTGTGGAACATATGATCGCAGAAGACTGTGGGTGCCAAGTCATTGAGTATCTTTGGGAGAGGGGGACGGGGAAGCGACATTTTCTTGATTACAAAAGGATCAAGGGTTACTGGGAGAAGGCAGGAGAGTGGGGTTAAGAAGTATATCAGCCATGATTGACTGGCTGGGCAAACCCAATGGGCTGAATGGCTTATTCTGCTCCTGTATCTTATGGTTTTTAATTCAAATACGCTGACAATCAAAATTTATTAGTGATGATAGACCACAAGCTCGAATTAAATGACATGGTCTCTCCCTTAGGCTAGGCTCAGTCAAACTATTTTGTTTATATGTTCAGCCAGGACATAACTTGTGTGAATAAACCATGTTTTAACTCCTTGTATAATGTGCCAAAATAAAAGCAATTAACAATAGCTCTGATATGCCATACTTAATCCTAATCTATATTAGTTTTCATAAAATAAACCAGAGGTTCAGTCAGATAGAAATTAAAGGCATGTCAAATCAGAGTTAATTTCATTATCTCTCCCAGTTACTCACACTGTCTTTCCTGCTGTTTTGCCAACATGTATCCCTTCATGCTGAAATCCAGCCGCTTAAGCACAGGTTCAATTCTGGAATTAATCTTTAGCCCCAGTTGGTGATAACTAGCCAGGGGCCAGAACAGTATACCAATTACTAAGAAAGGAAAATATTGATAAATAAAATGAGTGACAAACCACAGCAGGGACATCTTGAAAGTCAATCAAGTTATCAAGTATTCTTTCTGGATTCAGCAGTAGGAAAGTGTGGAAACAAGTGTTTTTAACATCAAATCTCTTGAGATCCAATCGAGATGAATAAAGGTATTCATAAGCTGAGAAAATTTCCGTGCTTTTGTAACATACAACTGTTCAAGATAATTATCTTCACATGTAACATGGATAACGTATTTTCTACTTCTGCTCCACACATCTTTAGAATTTGATACGTAACAAATCACTGTAATTGGCACATGCTGTCCCACTATAATTCACACTACTGAAACCAGTATTTTAAACAAAGATTCGGTTTTAAATCACAACAGCAGAAATAAAGCTCCCGAACATTGCACTTCATTATACCCTCAGATAAAGCTCAGTTCCTTCAGTCCTTCATGGAGATCAATTTTGATCAGCTATTTGGTCTGCTGACATCAGATATGTCTTAAATTGTTGAGTAATGAGGTAGAACTCAGATAGCCTGACAGGTGTGGTTCAGTTGGTATCAATCTTGTCTGTGAACAAGGTTCTGGTTTGAAGTCCCACTCCAGGATTTGATTTAAAAATGAAGATTGACAATCCAATGCAGTACTGCAGACATCATGCCTGTTAAAGGTACTGGCTTTCAGATAAAACATTAAACAGAGGCCCAATCATCCCTTTCAGGAAGGCTTAAAAGATCCTGTGGGATAGTACTGAAGATGGGCAGGGGAGTTATCCCTGAAATCTTGACGAGTATTTATCTGACAATCAATACCCAATTTTCTGGTCATTACACATATTTGCTGAACATGAACTATCTACTGCATTTCCTACATTGAAACAGTGACTAAAAATACATTTAATTCATTTTAAAGTACTACGAGGTGGTCAAAAAAAGAGTAAATGTATATCGGTCTTTCTTTTCAAACAACTTAATTTCCTATCTTGCTCCTGAACCTATGGCCAGTCACATTACCCACTCCCTTCACTGCCACCACTCACCAATGTGGTTTATGGCACCAAACAAGAGCAGTAGGAGTGCTCGACACCTTTGAATGCAGGTCTAACTGTAGCTGTAAAAATGATTTGTGATTGCTTTTGTTTATGGGTCACTGACCCATTCATAACCCATTATGGGTCATGCACCAGCTGTTGAATAGTCAACTTCTCAAAGAAGTCACAACAGATCCAGTCAACTGTTTCTTTCACACACTTTGCTTTGATGGTTATTGATGCAGGGTGAAGAGGCCACTTGTAGATGCAAAAAGAATTAAGCATGAAGCTGAACGCAAATAAAACCAATGAAGAACTTATGCAAGTATTTCAGCTATCAGTCATAACATTAGTTCCTAAACTCAGCACAGATCAGAATACAGACCTACAGTAGTAAGGTTATTTGCAAGTTATTTGAAAATATATATCATTTTATACAGGACCAACTTATATACAAGTCAGATGTTTTAAAACAGCACTTACAAATGATGTAGGACAGGAAGAGACCAGGAATGTAGCGTCCAATTACAGCCAGGAATGTGAACACACCACACACCAGAAGACAAAACTGAAGAAAACAATTCAGACACAATTAATTCAAACCTTGCATATAAAGCTACTTTCCTAAAAGGGTCGAGTTCCTGGAGAGTTTTGGAATGATTCCTACATCAGTAGTATTATGAGATTCCCAGTGATGCATAACAACAGTTCAGGCACCACAGGTTTGGGTCTGTATTAAATCTAACATCCTGAAGAGTTTATATCAGAACTGCTGTCACTTTAACACACTCTTACCCCGAACCTCTACCCCAAACTCTCCAAGCCTTTCACCCAATCACTTCAACAATCTCTTACCTTCCTAACTTTACTCCTAATGCCACTTGTTTCTTCCCTCACCCACCACACATCCTGATGACTTGATGCATAACCACAATTAATTGTATCGGAACCAATGACCAAATATTTAAAAAGGAATGTTACCTAAGAACAACTTTGAAGGGATTGTAATTCAGCTGATTGAGGAATTTAAAACTCTTTAATACACTTCCATAAAACAGTAGAATGTTTGCTAAAATAATATTTCAAATTTATGGAAGGCAATGGGGCCAACACAATAGATTCCAAGAGTTCATCATTTTAACAAATGTGTACCAACTTTTGCATGTTGTTTCACAGGATGTGGGTGTCCCTGGTCAGGTTAGCACTTACTGCTCATCCTTAATTGCCAGGGGGCAGTTAAGAGTCATCCACTTTGCTGTGGGTCTAGAGTCACATGTAGGCAAGACCAGGTAAGAATAGCAGTTTCCTTTATTTGTGAACAGACAGATTTTACCAACAATTGACAATGGTTTCATAATCATCACTGGACTCTTAATTCCAAATTCTTATTGAATTCAAATTCCACCATCTGCCATGATGGGATTTGAACCTAGGTCCGCAGAACAATACATGCGTATCAAGATTGTTAATCTAGCGATAATACCAGTAGGCCATTGCCTGACTTCGGTGGATTTTTTAATTCACTCGTGGGACGTGGGCATTGCTGGCTGGTCAGTATTTATTGCCTGTCCCCAACTGCCCTTGAACAGAGTGGTTTGCTAGGCCATTTCAGAGGGCAGTTCAAGGTCAACCATATCGTGTGGGGGTCCAGAGTTACATGTAAGCCAGACCACATAGGATAGCAAATCTATTGTGTTGGCCCCATGACCATAAGTGGATTCATGGTCATCATTAGACTCTTAATTCCAAATCCTTATTGAATTCAAATCCTGCTGCATCTGGATTTGAACCTGTGTCCCCAGGAGATTGGCTGAGTTTCTAGATTAGTAGTCTAGCGATAATACTGCTAGACCTTAGCCTCCCCTAAAATAAATACACACATATTTAACTCAAGAAATTCCAGTAATCCGATACTTTGTTCAAAGCTCTTACCTTACCAGGATTTTGTTTTTTAAAATGGTACAAATTCTTCAAAAACCTCTCTGCACTGAGTGAAAGGTCTGCCATTCTGTGACAAAGTTCAGGTACGCTGAGCAGTTTTGGGTGAACAAGTCCCCAGCTGCACGGGAAGAAATAACCATTATGTGTCAGAATGTCATCAAAACTAAAAATCACTTACAAACACATTCTAAATAGAGGAAGGGTAAGCATGACAAACTATAGTAATTCAGCAGAGCGAAGATCAAGGACTCAGTCTAATACTTTGTGCCCCACATATCATCAGCATAGAAAAAGGGTACTGTTTACAATTCGGGCCTGGACTGAGAAGTGGGGACTGCAAACCATTTATGAATTAGGACTAATTTCTTTCCTCAAAAGAGAATTTTGGATAAGAATCAAATTGTAGCAATGTTTATTAAACCAAATATTTTCAAATAAAGTCAAAATGCTGCCAATGCTGAAAATCTGAAATATAAACAGAACCTGCTGGGGAAACTCCATGTCTGGCAGTATTTTCGGATTGACAAAAGACACGGTTAATGTTGCAAAGGTAATGAACCATTCCACTAGGACTCATTTTCCACTCAACTTTAACCTCATTTTTCACAAAATGTCTCTTCGTTGGAACAGTTCTTTGATAATAACCCTGTTTTTCTCTCCAAAGATGCTGCTAGACCTGCTGAGTTTTATAATTAGTGACCCACATTTCTCAGGCACTAGACCTTTGGCAAATTGTTTAGAACATTCCTCTTTACAGAGAAGCAAAAGTTAAGTATTAAACAGAAACATACAAGCTTCAAAAGATGTTAACAGCAAATTCCCCTGAATGGGTGCTAGAGAAAACATGCAGAATGAGATAGGACAAAAGCAATGTTTTCTAGATTTGTGTAGAGCAGCATATATAATCAGCTTTTTGGCAAAATTAAAAAAAATTCACAATCACACAAACGGGATTACTGCAAATGAGACAAAAATCAAAAACATTCCATCCAAAACATTTCTTTCCCAAGCATGACCCACAGGACTTACCACTGCCCGAGCCAATGTGCCCATTCACAAACCCAATCCCCAAAAAACCATGGCATAATAACTTGAATCTAAATTCGGCTGCAACTAAGTTTCTTCAACAATAGGGGAATCAAAAACAAATGCACAAAAAATGTTCAAGTCTTTTCTCAACCTTTAGTCAATGGGATTTCAAATACTTTGATCGGTTATAACTGTTTTGGAGCTAACAAAAGGTACAAACCTAAGTGCACAGGAAGTGCTATATATTCATTCCATGTACTTTAATCTATGACACCCCAGAGAATGAATATGAGACAACCACGAGATGAGTGTGGAATTGATGAAGAAAACTGAGATATGGTTATTGTAGTGATTGGAACAAGTTCAGTCAGGTGGACCTCAGAATATGAATTCCCTGACTGGAGCTGTTAACCTGGTCTAAATCAAGGAGAGCTGGCTAACAGATATAAACAGGAGTGTTAAGGGTCGTGATCAGTCTAGGAGCCAACTCTGAGCTAATTGAGTCAGTGTCATGTAGTGTGTAAATAAATGGTGACTTTGTGATGGGACACTGGCCTTTGTAGAGTTATTTTAGTTACGCATTTCAATTGGCAGGATTTGGTCAACATATAGAAATATTGATTGGAGCCTCGACTCATCACTACATTTATAAATGACTTAATGCAGGAAAGGTGGCTATAAAAACAGGTCTACTTTTAAATTACACAAAGTAAATACTGCAAATTGAAGTTAAAGTTGCAAGGGAATATTGACAAATTAAGTGAGCCAGCAAAATTATAGCTCATGGAATTTAATATGGGCAAGTGTAGGTTATCTGTTCACAGTTACAGGAAGGAAATTGGTCTTTTCTCTAAATGGCAAGATGACAGGAACTGGACAGCAGTTGAGACAAAAAAAAGGTCCAAATAAAGAAATCATTGAAAACTTGTGGAATTAGTGGATTCAGAACTAGTGAACTTCTCAAATACTCTGAACTAGTGGACAGTATAAGTTACTACATTAATGGAATGGTGTATTCCAATCAACTTCAGGTAAAAAGCCAAAGAGGTGGAAGCGATTAAAGTTCTGATTCAATCACATCTGCAATGCTGCATTTTGGTTCTTGGTAGCTCAACTTGGGTAGAATACAACCTTAGGAACACAAATATAAACAGACACCACACAGACCTTCAAGCCTGCTCTACAATCAACTTCACGTGCTGACCCACTCCTTACAGCCCTTAATTCGAGAGGCACCAAAAATCTGTCCATCTCTGTCTCAGACAATGGTACAGTTTCTACAGCCACCCGAATTGGAGAATTCTAAAGATTTGATCAAAAGATTTCCACTCATCTCAGTCCCAATATCTTAATCACTGTCTCTTAAAAAAAAATTGTGTTCTAAATTCTCCACCCAGGGGAAAAAAAAATCAATCAATCTTTCAGCGTCTAATCAAGTCCATTCAGAATTTTCTAAGTTTCAATTAGATCACTTCTCATTCTTCCATACTATAGATAGCTTCTCATCATAAGTAACTCTGTCATCCTAGGAACCAAACTAAATATTTACTATACCACATCTATCGCAAGAAATTGATATTTTACCTATGCTTGGTGCAGTCTCACCAAAGCCCCATATAATTGTAGCAAGATTTTCTTATCCTTATACTCCAATTCCTTTGCAATATTATGCCTTCTTAATTGCTTGTTGTACCTGCACTTTTTCATTGTATAATTTATTAAACCTGCCTCATTACACATTACCAGATCTAAAAATAGCCTGATCTCTGGTTGGCTCGACAACATATTGTTCCATGAAACTGCCCTGTAAAATTTATACAGTCTTAAGACCATAAGACATAGGAGTGGAAGTAAGGCAATTCGGCCCATAGAGTCCACTCTGCCATTCAATCATGGCTGATGGGCATTTCAACTCCACTTACCCACATTCTCCCCGTAGCCCTTAATTCCTTGTGACATCAAGAATTTATCAATCTCTGCCCTGAAGACATTTAGCGTCCCGGCCTCTACTGCACTCTGTGGCAATGAATTCCACAGGCCCACCACTCTCTGGCTGAAGAAATGTCTCCACATTTCTGTTCTGAATTTATCCCCTCTAATTCTAAGGCTGTGTCCACGGGTCCTAGTCTCCTCGCCTAACGGAAACAATTTCTTAGCGTCCACCCTCTCCAAACCATGTATTATCTTGTAAGTTTCTATTAGATCTCCCCTTAATCTTCTAAACTCCAATGAATACAATCCCAGGATCCTCAGCCGTTCCTCATATGTTAGACCTACCATTCCAGGGATCATCCAT
>NC_057740.1:45097466-45109783 GCF_004010195.1 Chiloscyllium plagiosum
ATAGGGCAAGCCAGACAGAGAACAGCCAGGGAATTCCTAGAAGCATGGCACTCATCCACAAACTCCATCAACAAACACATCGACCTGGACCCAATATACCGGCCACTACAGCGGACAGCTGAAACTGACAACCGGAAGTGGCAGGGACAGGCCACTATAAATGCCGGAGGAAACACCACAGAAGCGCCTCACAGGAGGCTCCCAAGCACTGAGGAGGTCACCTAGACAGGGGATGAAACATTTGCAACAAAAACTTCCAGCTCGGCGAACAGAACCACAGCAACGAGCACCCGAGCTACAAATCTTCTCACAAACTTTTAACGGAAACAATTTCCTAGCATCCACCCTTTCCAAGCCATGTATCATGTAAGTTTCTGTTACATCTCTCCTTAATCTTCTAAACTCTAATGAATACAATCCCAGGATCTTCAGCTGTTCCTCGTATGTTAGACCTACCATTCCAGGGATCATCCGTGTGAATCTTCGCTGGACACGCTCCAGTGCCAGTATGTCCTTCCTGAGGTGTGGGGACCAAAATTGGACACAGTACTCCAAATGGGGCCTAACCAGAGCTTTATAAAGTCTCAGTAGCACAACGGTGCTTTTATATTCCAATCCTCGAGATAAATGACAACATTGCATTCGCTTTCTTAATCACGGACTCAACCTGCATGTTTACCTTTAGAGAATCCTTGACTAGCACTGCCAGATCCCTTTGTACTTTGGCTTTATGAATTTTCTCACCGTTAGAAAGTAATTCATGCTTGTATTCTTTTTTCCAAAGTGCAAGACCTCGCATTTGCTCACATTGAATTCCATCAGCCATTCCCTGGACCACTCTCCCAAACTGTCTAGATCCTTCTGCAGCCTCCCCACTTCCTCAGTACTACCTGCCTGGATCGGTGGTGCTGGAAGAGCACAGCAATTCAGGCAGCATCCGAGGGCAGGCAAAATCGACGTTTCGGGCAAAAGCCCTTCATCAGGAATACCTGCCTGTCCACCTAACTTCGCATCATCGGCAAACTTCGCTAGAATGCCCCCAGTCCCTTCATCCAGACCATTAATATATAACGTGAACAGCTACAGCCCCAACACTGAACCCTGCGGGACACCGCTTGCCATTCTGAAAAAGAACCTTTTATCCCAACTCTCTGCCCTTCTGTCAGCCAATCCTCAATCCATACCAGTAGTTCACCTCGAACACCATGGGCCCTCACCTTGCTCAGCAGCCTCCCGTGTGGCACCTTATCAAAGGCCTTTTGGAAGTCTAAATAGACCACATCCACTGGGTTTCCCTGGTCTAACCTACTTGTCACCTCTTCAAAGAACTCCAACAGGTTTGTCAGGCACGACCACTCCTTACTAAATCCATGTTGACTTGTTCTAATCAGACTCTGCTCTTCCAAGAATTTAGAAACCTCATTCTTAATAATGGATTATAGAATTTTACCAACAACCAAGGTTAGGCTAATTGGCTTATAATTTTCCATCTTTTGTCTTGATCCTTTCTTGAATAAGGGGGGTTACAACAGCGATCTTCCAATCATCTGGGACTTTCCCTGACTCCAGTGACTTTTGAAAGATCTCAACCAACGCCCCTATTTCCTCAGCCACCTCCCTCAGAACTCTAGGATGTAGCCCATCAGGACCAGGAGATTTAGTCATGTGGCTACTCTTATAGTGTCTTCTTTCTCTTGTTAGCTCTTATTTCTACTCTTACAAATTCTTCATCTTCCAGTCCAAGATCAATTCTTGGCATCATACTTAACCATCTCATACTATCAAAACTATCCCACTACCCTTTTCAAAAGTCAGATGCCCTTGAATATTTAGTTCCCAGTTTTGATTTCCCTGTAACTATGCTACCATAATGGCTTAAGAACCTATATATTAAGCCCTATTTGTTCCGTTAATTCATTTATTTTATTCTGGATACTGCATGCATTTAAGTAAAGAACCACTTTTATTTTGCCCTTTTCACCATTCTCGCTTCATCCCAGCCCCTGACCTTTGATCCTATTTCCTGCTTATTTTTGTGTTTGTACACTCTGCCCCTTCTTATCCCACTGTGGTTATCATTACATAAATAGGGGCCCTGCAATATCACCAAATGCTTTTGCTTTGTAAGAATAGAACAACTTAAGAAAATAAGAAATAGGAGCAGGCGCAGGTTATTTGGCTGCTCAGGCTTGCCCTACCATTCAACAAAATAATGGCTGACCTGCCCCAGGCCTGACTCCTATTTCATGCAGCTCCTCATAGCCCTCAACTCACTGATAATTCAAAATTACAGAGAATCATTTTTAAATACTTTCAGTGATTTAGTCTCCAGTATGCTGTAAATATATAGAATTCAAGACATTCATTACCCTCTGGGAAAAGAGATTCATTTCTACTTTACTTTTAAGATGTAAATGGGAATGGGAATGTAGGGAGATGCCATGGTTCCATAACAATGTCCTATAGTTTGAGATTATACCACTAGTGGAAACATTTTAGGTCCCTTAGAATCATGTACGTTTCAATACAGTCAAGTCTTAGTCTTCTGAACTCTAAAGAATAAAGTAGGTAAATAAATAATGTAAGGTCTTTGCAACCCCTCTCCTGAATCTGCTCTTCTCTGTTTTAAAGCCTTCTCTACAGCCCTAGATTTGCCAGTATTCTGGCCCCAACACAATTCAAGTCAAGCCCATTCTACTGGAATAATTCCCTTCTACCTCAGTACTGCGCTAGTGCCCCTGAATTGAAATCTATTCCTCCTGCTACACATCTTTAAGACACACGTTTAATTTCTTGATTTTATTTACCCTATGCCAGTTTGCCCTTGACTCAGATAGTAATCCCGGGATCATTTTTTTGTATAGAATTCCTACAGTATGGAAGCAGGGCCTTCTGCCCAACAAGTCCACACCAACCCTCTGAAGAGTAACCCACCCAGACTCATTCCCTTATATTTACCCCTGACTAATGCACCTAACCTAGGCATCCCTGAACACTATGGGCAATTTAGCGTGGCCAATTCACATCTTTGGATTGTGGGAGGAAACCCATGCAGACATGGGGAGAATTTACAGACTTCACAAACAGATAGTTGCCAGAGGATGGAATTGAACCAGGTCCCTGGCGCTGTGAGGGAGCAGTGCTAACCACTGAGCCACTGTCTCGCCCGATAATCTTGGATATCTGCTTTTTAATTTAGCTCCTAACTGTTCAAATTCTCCTTTCTTTTCTATCAATGTCACAGGTACCAATGTTGATGATGGGATCTTCGTCTTCCTCTCCAAGTTCCAGTCCAGCCCTGAGGTGTTGTCCTTAACCATAGCATCAAGCAGCAGAGCCTTTGGGACTCATGCTCAGTTGCAGAGAACAGTATCCATCCTTTCAAATTATACAATATTTTGCTTCCTCACTGCATAGCCTGTGTTACAGCCTACATTCCCATTTATTTTTGTGCCAACAGTAAGCACAGTTAAATACCACTTGATCACTTTAATAAAGTTTTCTGATCACCAACAATGCTGCCATGCATACCTGCAGAGATCATCACTGCTTTTTTTCTCCCATACTTTCAACCAGATATTCCAATCTTGGCTGCAACAATAAAGCCTTGCTGATGCAATTCTGGAACAAACTGGTGAAAGGGAAGGGGAAATAATATATAGTACAAACTCCCTTTTTTCACAAAATCAGCTGCTGTATTCATGCAAGGTTTTTGAAGGTCTCAAGGTGGTGACTGAGTGAGTAAGGGGGGGGGGGGGGTAGGTCAACAAGTGGTGGGACAGGATGAGTTTTTGGTGGATCATGGGACAAGTCCTTAGATTGGGCTGTGGTGGAGAGTTCAGTCATGCTGTTCATCATTGGGTTACGCTTGAGATTAAATAGTGTAACGTTTCTAGGGTAAGTGTCCAAGTCTCTGATCTATGATCAGTGTAAGTGACATTTGCATCATGTCTGGGGTAGTTTAAACTTTCCAGGCAATGTGCCAGGACTACATTAGTGTGCCAACATGCAACGGTAATCAAAGTTCACTGTATCCCACTGTAGGGTTGGGAAAATCTGACTCATTAATTGAGGTTGGAAATAATGGAGGCCCCAGCACTAATCCAATATTTACAGCCTGCCAACTTGAAAATTCCATGCTTATTCTTACTCTCTAATTCTGGTTCATTAATTAATCTTCTGTTCATGCTAATGTATTACCCTAAACTCCATCTTGAATGACATCTGATCAAATGCAATTTAGAAATCTAAATAGACTATACCCCCAATTCAAAAACTCTGAAATTTCTGGAAAACTCAGCAGATCTGGCAGCATCTGTAAAGAGAAAACAGAGATAACGTTTTGACCACAGTAAACCTTTTCACGTCTCACAGCAGTTAGGAAAAGGTGATACTAATGTTGATGATAGAAAGTGGAGAGAAAACAAACAAAGGGAGTGAGCAGATGATGCAGAAATAGGTCAGAGAGAGAAAAAAAAGAGACCGCCAAGTAGGTAATAACGTATATTGAGTGGTTGAAAATGGACTGGCTGTACTTAAAGCAACCTATTTCATGGCAGGACATGGGTGGGGGAAATGGGCAATAGACATAGAAGGTGGTGTTCATGCTTTAACATTGTTAAGCTCTATGTTGAGTCCTGAAGGCTGTAGGGTCCCTACGTGAAAGATGAGGTATCATTCCTCCAAGCTTTTAAGCCTTGTTTGAGCACTGCAAGTAGTACACTCCCTGCTTCCCATTTATTCAGTCTACATCCTTAAAAAGACTAAAAAAAATTCAAACTCAATTCCTTTTTTGTAAAGCCATACTGACTGCTCATGTTATGGCTTTATAAAATTGTATTGTTAAGAGCTCCGTTATAATGGGTTCCAACACTTTCACAATAATCCAGGCAGGTCCGAACTCACAAGTGATTTTATTCATAAGTTGATATGTTTGCAAGTCCAGAACACAATACAGTACAATATAAAATAGCAGTTCATAAGGTGGGAGGTGATGCAGCACAGATTCATCAGAAAGACAGACCAAAAGGGTTAACTTATGAGGACAGATTGTACTACCCAGTTGTACTTGTTTTGTATACAGTATTGTGGCCTGTTTGAACTGTACAAGATAATCAATAGTATGGAAAGAAACTATTTTCTCTGAGTGGGGAAATCAGGACAAGAGGGTGTACCTGTGAAAACAACTGTGCCATTCAGTGCTGATGTCAGTAGCATTTCCTCAAAAAGATCACTGGGTAACAAACTCTTCCCCCAACAATCTGTTGAGGCTTGGAATGAATTGAACATTTCAAAATCAGTGCTAGTCATATTAAGAATTCTGGAATTATGGAAGTTCACATTAAGATCAGCCACATTTTAAATGAATAACGGTACAGACTTGAAAGACTGAACAGTCTCCAACTGTAACTAAGCTCCTATCTCATAGCACTACCACATAAGAAAATACAAACCAGTCTCAATTTTTGACTCAAACATTTGCCCTTAAAAGCAGAAGCTACATTAAAATATAAAGCACACAGTCCTTACATTGTTAAAAAGTTTAACAAGTTCAAAAATGCATAATAAGTAAAATGCAATTCTATACCTCTCAGCATCACTGTCTTCCATGTGCATCACTAAAAAAGAATAAATCATTAGTTAACTCATAATAAACCATTTGAAAAACTAAATTGCGAATGGTGGCATGCTACATTGTGATTTCACCCAGCACATCAAAGGTAGACTATCTCAGGCTCCTTATTTGTGGATACGGACAGCAACCAAAGCAAGTTATCCCTCAAGGTTCAAAAACAGCCTTTAGTGAAATAACTGAAAGCAGAGGCTTCTTCCATCAGCAACCATTTTTAACGTAATTAAAGTTCAAAGATACTTCACAGGAGCATTAGAAAACAAAAAATAACACCAAACTAAATATTACATCAGATGATCAAAAACTTAGCCAAAAATGTAGTAGAAGTAAAGGAATGTGGAAGAGGGTGTGATGAGGGAATCTCAGTGCTCAGGACATAGGCGACTGTAAGTCACAAACGGTGAAATAATAATAATTTGGATTGCATAAGATTTACAGGAGTGCTAACATCTCCAAGGGTTGTGGATTTAGCTATTACACAAATAGGGAGGGAATGGGAGGGGACGTTATGTCAGACTTTGAAAACAATTATGAGAATTTTAAACTTAAGATGTTGCTTGGCCAGGAAACTAGTTCTGTACTGTCCAGGGATCACAACAGTGCCAATGTAACCAAACCATGCAGCTATCTTAACCAAAATCAGCTTTACAAACAATTTGGGTAGCAATACTTCCTGCGCATTCAATTACAAATAAATCATCATTCAATAACTACGCAAGCAAAGCTCTTCACAAATAAACACTTGCCCATTCTGCTTTTTGTTTTATAATCTAACTGACAGACAACATAGAACATAACAGCGCAGTCCAGGCCCTTCGGCCCTCCATGTTGCGCCGACATGTGGAACCAATCTGAAGCTTATCTATCCTACACTCTCCATTTAAATGCCATTAAAGTTGGTGAGTCTACTACTGAAAAAATTAATATGTTGAAATCAAACTCAATTAGCTGTGACCTCTCATTTTCTATTTCAACAAATGTATTTATAACCACACCTGGACTCAAAATTAGCCACGGGGTCATAGCCAATGTAAGCCAAATAGATTTGGTTTTACAAGAGCAAAATACAATAAATGCTGGAAATTTGAGACAAAGATAGAAGGTGCTGAAATACTCAGCAAGATTAGTAGCATCTACAGAGAGAAGTTATTATTTCAGATTGATAAACTTACATCAGAACTAAGTAGTTAGAAATATAATTGATCTTAAGGTGGTGAAATTGGGTGGGGTGGGACAAAGAATAAAAGAGAATGTCTGTGATAGAGTGGAAAAATTATATGAAAGGAGAGTCAGTCATGAAGGGACAATGCAGAAAATGTGTTAAGCAATGTCTGAATGGCAGAATGAATAACAGTTCCTAAGTAAAACCAATGGACAAACAAGGATAACATGAAAATATGCAGAGAAAAATAAGCAGGTTGGGCAGAGAATATGGCCTGAAATTGTCAACCTCAATGTTGAGTATGCAAAGTGCCTGATTAAGAAATAAGGTGTTGCTTCTCCAGCTTACATGAAGCTTCATTGGAAGACTGCAGCAGACCAAAGTCAGAGGTGCTCTCATGCCTCACTGTGGCAATGAGTTGGAAATCAAGCCTTGTCACATCTGAAGCAATCACAGAATTTAAAGATTCTAGAGAAGCACACCAAATTCCCCACTTTATCGGACTTTATATTCTTTTAGACTCTAGCTACAAGTAAGCAATTATGAACCATCATAATTACGAACCATCGGCATGTAACTCTACTAGTTAAAACTGTAGCAACCTTGTAAAACCATCCTTGACAGAGATATACACAGAAAAAACAAAAGCCAGGGTCGTTACGAACAGAAGGAAAGACTGGGAAGGCAATTCAGGGCTGCTGAACAAAATGCTGTTCCTTTTCCAGATGCCCTCATTTGTTTGTTGCAGGTACTTATAAAACTTCTGGCTTACTACTTAAGAGTCACAGCTTATACTAACTGCTGAGGGAAAAATAACCCAGCTTTCCTCCAGCTTAACGGAGCTTTTACTGCAGAGATCAAAGACAGCTCCTGAGATGATGGTGATCTGAAAACTTTTGTTCATAGCCTTAAGTTTTTCAGCTAGCTGAGTAGTTGCTGCAGGCTGAAGGTCTTTGTCATCAATAATCTACAGATCGAATAGCTACTTGTTGCCAACCAAAGCTCCATGAATACACAACCCTTCAGCTCCAGCTCACTTGTAAACCCCAAGTCAACTACTACCGGAACTAGCAGCTGTGTTCACAGTAAGTGCCAGGTTACATGCTTTCAAAATATGCAATCATCCAGCAATTCTTCGTTTTAAACAATTCTTTTCTCATTTCAGTCCATAATTAAAAATGCAGTAAAATAAAAAGATGCTTTTATATATTACTCCACCATTACTCCTGGCTTTTATTGGTAGAGGAATTGAGTTCCGGAGTACTGAGGTAATGTTGCAGTTCTATAAGACTCTGGTGCGGCCGCATCTGGAGTATTGTGTGCAGTTTTGGTCCCCATACTATAGGAAGGATGTGGAGGCACTGGAACGGGTGCAGAGGAGGTTTACCAGGATGTTGCCTGGTATGGCAGGAAGATCGTATGAGGAAAGGCTGAGGCACTTGGGGCTGTTTTCATTGGAGAAAAGAAGGTTGAGGGGTGACTTGATAGAGGTGTACAAGATGATGAGAGGCATGGATATGATAAATAGACAAAGTCTTTTCCCTGGGGTGAGGGCATCCAGAACTGAGAGTGCATAGGTTTATGGTGAGAGGGGAAAGATATAAAAGAGACCTATGACGCAACTTTTTCACGCAGAGGGTAGTATGTGTATGGAATGAGCTGCCAGAGGAAGTGGTGGAACCGGGTGCTCTGGTTTCCTCCCACAATCCAAAAATGTGCAGGTTAGGTGGATTGGCCATGCTAAATTGCCCGTAGTGTTAGCTGAAAAGGTAAATGTAGGGGAATGGGTCTGGGTGGGTTGCGCTTCGGTGGGTCGGTGTGGACTTGTTGGGCCGAAGGGCCTGTTTCCACACTGTAAGTAATCTAGTCTAGTAGAATTGCAACATTTAAAAGGCATCTGGATGGGTATATGAATAGGAAGGGTTTGGAGGGATATGGGCAGGCAGAACTAGATTGGGTTGGGGCCGAATGGTCAGTTTCCATGCTGTACATATTTATGACTCTATCTAGCATAGGTGTACCCACAGAACTGTCACAAAAAGAGCTCCAGTTCTTTAACCCAGGAGCGGTGAAGGAGGAGTGGTATGTTTCCAGGTCAAGAACAGTGTGTGACTTACAGGTGGTAGTGCATCTGCTGCCCTCCTCCTCCTAAGGAGGGTCACCGGTTTGGTTAGCGCCATAAAAGAAGGCTTGGTATGTTGGTGCATTGCATAGTAAATAGTATTGAAGTTCAAACCGAAACTTGATGGCCATTCATCTCTGAGGCATGATCACTTTCGCACTGGCTAGTTTCAAAATACATTTGTTATGTGGCCAAATGGCCTAACTTCATATTACCGATCATTGCATACAGCATTGCACAAAACGATTGCACTATCAAACCATTTTTTTTTCAAGCAGCTCCTCCACTAACTTAGTTTTAATATTTTATGAGAGGGAAAAAAAAAATCCCAGCAGCAGATTCCCTGAGGGAGCTGCTATTTTATTTTTTGATTTGAGTCTGAAGAATGGCTGTCTGCTCTGACTGAAGCCCGTATTGTACACAGCCGTGGAGCAGTAATTGAACACTGCCGGGCCCGCCCTCATTTGCATTTGCCTGCCTTTGAGTGACAGCTGTACACGAAATGCCACATCAGTTGCCAGTATGTTGTGAGTCCGCACTAACAATCCCATGGCTCGGGGGAGACCTGCCATATTGTGATTTGGCTATCAGGCATGAAGGAAATAATTTCAAGTGCCAGGAATATGAGGCTGAATAAATGTTTCAGTGCTTCTGTATGCTGGAGGTGACAGTTCTGATTTACTGTAAAGTAATGCCTTTTTATCTATGGGATTGGCTTTCCTCGTAGTATCCTAGACATTGGTAAATTAAAAATGAATATTAGAATGACTTTATGCCAAGACAAAATCACATGACTGCACTTGTATTCTTAAAACAATTGTCCTTTTTGTCATAAGTAGGCAAGAATTTCAAATGATCTTAATATACAGATAAATACAGCAGCGTTTAATAACACATATTTCAGTCTCCTTAAACTCATGTAACTTGGTAGTCAAGTATTTCTAATGCCAGAGCATTAGGCTTTTAATCCAGTTATGGTGGGCTGGGGTATGGTGCACTATGAAATCAGGATAATGTTTGGATAAATTTTAACTTGAAATGTCTAAAGTTTAAAATTTCCAGAGTTCAAAAATCCACGTTTACGTTGTAATGCAAAATGAGCAGGAAAGCTACCCTGTTTATTGGCAGCACCATTATATAAATACTGCCAACAATCAGATTAGCTCTTGACAAGAAATACCACCTTTAGAAAGGGCTGCAATATTGACCTCTGCTTTGATTTGCAAATTTCAGTTATTACTGGTAAAACTAGAAGGTAACATGTTTAGATTATCATTATATATTGGAATGAGGACTTTAGGTAGATAATTAATTTAATTATAAAGGTTTTAAAGATAGCTTTTTTTTATAAAATTTGTAATTATACCTCAACCATCAGTTTGCAATAAATAGTGTAATTATGGCTATACAGTGAGACATACACCAAGCACAAGACCGGTAGGCAGAGGCGTGAGGAAACAAACATGAATCACTAAGAGATTTCATATAAAGTAATCTCTTACCCAGGAGTAGGCTGCTGGCAAAACATAGCAACATATGCAGCACTGAATACAGAAATCCCTTAGGAACATCACATCACGCATCCCACCAATCTGAGCAAGGATCCCGTTTTTAAAGGGTGGATGAGGGGAAATTGAGGACATTTGGAATTCAGGAACAAGTGATAATCACAATTCCCACCAAATCATAGTAGCCAGCCAAATCATAGAATCCCTACAGTGTGGAAGCAAGCCATTGAGCCCATTAAGTTCACACCAACGCTCCGAAAAGCATCCTACCCACACCAGCTCTCCTACACTATCCATGTAACCCTGCATTCCCCATTGCTAATCCATGTAGCCCGCACATCCCTGGACACTACGGACAATTTAGCATGGCCAATCCTTATGCATCTTTGGATTATAGGAATAAACCGGAGCACTTGGAGGAAACCCTTGCAGACATGAGAAGAACGTGCAAACTCCACATAGACAGTTGCCTGAGGGTGGAATTGAACCCAGGTCCCTTACACTGTGAGGCAGCAGTGCTAAACACTGAGCCACCATATCGCCCCAAATGGACAATATGTTTAGCATCTGGGAGGAAATGCAATCAGCAAGTGATTTGGCTACTATTATAGGACAAGCCAAACAGAGAACAGCCAGGGAATTCCTAGAGGCATGGCACTCATCCACAGATTCAATCAATAAGCACTTCGACCTGGACCCAATATACCGACCACTGCAACGGACAGCTGGAATGGACAACCGGAAGCGGCAGATTCAAACCACTACAAATGCCGGAGGAAAGATCACAGAAGCGCTTCACAGGAGGCTCCCAAGCACTGAGGATGTCACCTAAACAGGGGACGAAACGTCTGCAACACAAATTCCCAGCTCGGCGAACAGAACCACAACAACTCTATTTCCCCTGACTAATGCACCTAACCTACACATCCCTGAACACTATGACCAAGCTAAATTGCCCAATTCACTTGATCCACATCTTTAGACTGTGGGAGGAAACCAGAACACCCAGAGGAAATCCATGCTGACACGAGGAGAATGTGTAAACTCCACACAGACAGTTGCTGGAATCGAACCTGGGTCCCTGGCATTGTGAGGCAACGGTGCTAACCATTGAGCCACTGTACCGCCCACAAATTTTACATCCATTCATTCTTCCTTGCTTCTTTCCCCACTTATTCAGTCTTACACAATCTTAACATTTCTAAAACTTAGGGATTAGTTTAGTTTGGGAAACATGGTCAGTGTGGACAAGTTAGATCAAAGAACGTTGCCTTGCTGTATGATTCGCTGACTCATAGGCCTCTGGAATGTAACTGGAGCATTTTTTAACTCAAATGGAATCACTTAACATTGATATAAACCATTTGGGTTAATAAAAATTTATATTTCTTTAATCCTTGATGTCAAGGGCAGTTGTCATTGCCTTTTCAACTGATCAATTTTAGAAAGGAATGAGGCACTGCCAACCCTATCAATGAAGTCTTCCAATTGTGGAAAGGAGTTCAAACCGGTCTTCATGCCACATTCATCTTTATATAATCAATACAATGACTAGGTGATGCACCTGGTTTAGCTACTAACATAATGGATGAACTCCAACTGTTTTGACTAGGTTCAACAAAGTCATTTTCCAATACGTAGCGAATGCCTGTTTCCACTTGACCTTACTTCTCTGGACATTTTTTTAAAAAATCAATCCTGACTGTCCTACTTCTATATGATGTTTTAATAGATTAGATTACTTACAGTGTGGAAACAGACCCTTTGGCCCAACAAGTCCACACCGACCCGCCAAAGCGCAACCCACCCAGACCCATTCCTCTACATTTACCCCTTCACCTAACACTATGGGCAATTTAGCATGGCCAATTCACCTAACCTGCACATTTTTGG